>NC_055679.1:19242397-19452397 GCF_017976325.1 Chelmon rostratus
TGTTCAGCCCACGGGAGGCTAGCACAATGGTGAACCATCATAGACTCCTAGTACTGAAGAATACTTCCATGAATATCATCATGCAGTATTTGTATCACAGATCAGACTCATGTCACACAACTGAGACCTTAAGAATATCTTCACCACGGTGGCTGACGAGCTTCCTTCATTACTGCCTGTTCAGATCATCATAAAACCCAAATGGTGGGAAGGTGTTAAAGGATTAATTGCACCTCTTGGGATGAATAAAGTTTATTGAATTCAGCTGAATGTCCGGCCAGTTTGCGAGGCAGAGCGTGTCCTCGTTAGTGTAACTGCATGATAAAAGATAACAGGCGTCGGAGTTGCAGGGATGCTGGATGGCAGGGACGCAGTCAGAGGGTAACAGCAACAAAATGTTTGATAAAGTTCATAATTATCCACGTGTGGAGCGCTCTGTCAGCCTGCTAGCCGAGTTAGATCCTGCAGGTTATGCTTGCAGCTCTGCCCACATTGTTATTAATTCCACTGCTAATTCTAATCATTTTACTATCAAGGTCAGAGGGATTCATTCTCAGCAGGCGGCTTGGCTCACTGTGCTTTGTGCATCACAACATTCATATCAAGGGCGGCGACAAACGATTGTCAGTGATTAATTGACTTTTTCGGTCAATTGATTAATTGTTTATTATTAATCTAGCTTTATTGTCTTCTTCTGTTCCTCTTAGCAGGTAGCGGTTAGCACTTAACATTAGCTAAATGGTAGCATCGGAACTGTATTGTCTTCTTCTGTTCTTCTTAGTGGTTAGCATTAGCATTAGCATTAGCTAAATGGTAGCATCGGTACTGGCCACTACCTGGAGCATCTCTGGGTCAGTTGAACGTGGCAGTGCTGTTTGGATTGTGTAGGAGCAGTGTGAACTGGCACTAGGGGGGGTGACTCTGGGACGCCTGGAGGTGTCGTGGGACTAAGTAGGTGAAACACCGTTGAAGGGAGGGTTCCACCTGATGACCCCCAGAGACGTGTTAGGAATCACTGCTCTTTGGCAGGTATAGAGGCAGATTAGGGCTCCAAGGTTCTTCACTGAGAATGAATCCTCTTTTTGAGCACAAGTATCTTGGGTTTAAATTAACTCTGTGAAATGTCAAAAACAAATGTGAGAAATACTCATTAAGTCGCCACAAGGCCCAAAATCAAACATATTCAGTTTAAAAAGATAACAGATGCTGGAAAAACTGCTAATTCTCACCTGCTGGAAGCAGCAAATGTTTGGCTCTTTTGCTTGATTAAACATTTGAGATGATTAATCAATTATCAGAATAGTTGGGGATTAATTTTCTGCTGATTGACTAATTGTCCCAGCTCTGTTGCCACCCCGTCGGCCACACCAGTGTGGTTAAAACACGATCGTGCAGAGAGGAAGAATGATCATAATGTAACCCTACAGCATGATTCAGTTATCCAGTGTAGTCCGGTGTGGGTGGGAGGATGTTAAATGTTTTCTAATCCAAGCCGCTTCAGCCCCAGAGGCTGTTATAAAAAATCTAACAGTGTTGATTTAGTGTTGTGTTGTAAACCTGTCTGTAGTGCTCATACAGAGATAATAATATAATCCTCAGGTGTGCAGCTTCCAGCTAAACTGTGGTCACAGTGCTTCGCAGTGGGATGCTAGAAAAATAACAATATATTAAAATGTTAAATACTGAGAGCCACTCAGTAAAACACGGAAAAACAGCAGTACAAGAGAGAAAACACCAGACAACCAAAGGCAGGAGAGTAAAAATAGATAGCAGGTAAATAATAGATAGACAAACCATAAGAGACGCGGTGCACGACTGTATAGTACTGTAGTAACACGCATCGAGAGTGTTTGTACAGTCGAGCACGGTGTACTGCGCTGTGCCTCGATGGGCTCTCGCTCATGATCTCTGAAAACAAGACATTCAATCTCAAAACGTCAGTCAAAAGAGGGAAGGTTTCACCTCCAGGTGGCGCAGCAGGAACTGTAGGTGGGAAGAAAGCAGCTAGTTCAGTAACTGAATGCATGTTATCGGTAGATTAGACGCTGATTGTGTATCGTGATGGCAGATCTCTCACACACTCCGCTCCTCCCAAACTCTCCATCGTAACCCACAGAGAACGAGCCGGTCCCCAACTCCAGGCTTCAAAACGTTCCTTTATCGACCTCATGAGAAACGCAGAGGCCGCGGGCCGATGGCGACCGCGCCGGGTTCACGACCCTGATTTCTTGCCTGGCAAGTCCAGAAGGGACCGGCACCTGTCTGCCCTCAGGCCACAGCGGAGCCCTGAGCCGTGGCCAGACCTCCGCTGTCTGCTGCTCGACAGGAGCGTCCTTCTCACAAACGTCCTCTCAAACACGACTCAGAGCTGTGGCCGCCTCCGTCCAGACCGTTAGAGACCGATGACCATTAATCCCGCAGTCTGTCTCCTGAATGGTTAATCTGGGAATGAAATAGGAATTAGCCGAGTCATTGTGTAATTTTGGTCATCTTTCAAGGTAAAATAGTGAAAAAATGTTTCCTACCTCTCACCTGTGAGGAGTTTCTGCTTTCCTCTGTCTAATATCATGACTGAATGTCTTTGGGACTCATCAAGACGTCACCTTGGACATTTTCTGATGATATTTCATCGAGTAATCAATCGATTAATCAAACCGAATCAGAAGAATGATCATTTTGCAGCTTTCTTCACATGGTGAACCTAATATGTGTAGTTTGTTTCTGTGTGTGTTCCATAATGATTACAGTGTGTGTGTGCGTGTGTGTGTGTGTGTGTCACAGCATGACATCATCCCTCCGTTTTAAGCTTTTTAACTTAGACGCAGAGAAAATGGCTCAAACACACACACACACACTGAGACACACAGTCACACACAGCTTCACAAACTGCTTTCTCTTCTGCTGTCACACACACACACACACACACACACTGTCCTTTAAGAGGTGCTGATGTCAGAACTCTGCTCATCTTTGTCCTCAGGATTACTGAAGCAGACCTGACTGTGTGTGTGACAGTGTGTGTGTGTGTGTGACAGTGTGCGTGTGTGTGACAGTGTGTGCGTGTGTGTACATCCAGCTTAATGTATTATCCCTATCGTCTCTGGCACATTTTACCAAGAGAATCTCTCTCTCTCTCTTTTCCTCTGTCTCGGTCTATGTCTCTCTCTCACTGTGACTCTGTGGAACAAACTGCTGACTGTGTGTGTGTGTGTGTCATTGTGTATTTCACTCTGACTTTATCCATTTAAATGTGTGTGTTTTAAGTGTGTGTGTGTGAGAGAGAGTTGTATAAATATTATATCGCCAGGTAACACTGTACTGATTCTTGCAGCTCCGCCTAAATGGCCAAAAGTATGTGGACACCAGAGTATAACGTGAATATGTGATTCTGACATCATGTTCACTAATGTGCTGCTACAACAGCCTCCACTCTCCTGGTTTCAGTACTCAGATCCTTCACGTAAGTAAAAGTAGTAATACCACAGTGTAGAAATACTCTTACAAGGGAACAGCCATGCATTCAAAAATTTAACACCAAGTACAGAAGTACTACCACCAGAATATACTTAGTACCAAACGTAAAAGTAGTCATGCAGAATGCTACTATTTTATTTTATTATTGAATAACAATCACCAACAGATTAATGCACAAATCACCTTAATGTTGCAGCTGATAAAGGTGGAGCTAATTTATCTTAATCTGTAATAATCATTTTACTTGTTGATTATGTTTTTTAATTGATAATCTGACTCTGTAAAGTAACTAGTAACAAAAGATGCTTATAAAACATCTTAAAATTGAAATATAAAGGACAGATATCTCAAAATTGCACTTAAGACAGTACTTGAGTAAATGTGCTTAGTTACTTTCCAGCAAATGTTGAACCTGCTGCAGGAATTTGCTCCTATTCAGACACGAGAGCATCAGTGACGCTGGGGATCAGGTCTGGCTCACAGTTGGGGATCCAGTTCATCCTGTTGGTGTTGGACTGGGTTGAGGTCAGGACTCTGTGCACACCGGTCCAGTATTAGATGGTGACAGTGGAGATACATGAGAACAACGCTCACACTTTCATGTAATTTAGGGCTACCAGCAGCCCTCAGCTAGCCACCTACTCACACCTCTAAACCCACCCAGACACAGTTCTATCTTGTTTGTTTCATCCATTCCCTCAGGAGTGAAATGCTCTATATAAATATATATACCTATAACATGTAAGGTTTGCTCTGCTTTGCTCACCATACTTAGTCTAGTTGTGCACATATGTAGATTTTTAGTGCAGTGGGGGGTCCTGGTGGATGTATTTGCTTTGTTTTCTCTTTCTGTTTTGTTTTCCAACATTTGATTGTGTGACTGATGATGTGGTGATGTCAGTCCACGAGGCGGCTCTGTGAAACATCACAACTGACGGGACAGACCAGTGAAACTGATGACAGAGGAGGCAGATTGTTAAAAAGCAGCATCTACATTGGATCTTTCCACAGGAAACTGTCTCAGAATCAGGGTCTGCTTTTACTGTGCTTCATCTGTTACACACACACACACACACACACACACACACACAGCCCTGGGCAGTGTCCAGGTGGACTGCCGAGCTGCTGGCATCATACACATACACTCATTTTCTACTTGGATAAGCCCAGCATGGTCACACTAACATAAAACACATATTAATACACTTACTCTCTCTGTCTCTCTCTCTCTCTCTCTCTCTCTCTCTCTCTCTCTCTCTCTCTCTCTCACACACACACACATTATGTCTCAGTGTGTCTCTCACAGTCCAGCAGTTGGTCTGACACTGAAACCTGCAGAGAGAGAGAAGAGAGTATAACCATTCATTTCTCTGATCTGTTTTATCCGTTATTATCCTTGAGAAACCCACAGACGTGCACGAGTGTGTGTTTGTGTTTCTTAAGATAAGTCTTTCTCTCTGAGGTTGAAGAAGGTAGAAGAGGAAGCTAAATTTTAGCAGTACATTGCAGGTCGTCCTTGGTTAAAAGGCTCAAAGTCCAGTCTAAACCCTCTTTTCATGCATTTGGAGTCAAAGACTGGGAAGCAACAGGATGCCAGTCGATGTAAATTTGACATTATTATTCATGCTGGTGCCGGGCTCTGAGGCTGTGCGGCGTGATGTGGAGGAGCCGACCATGTTTCTGCTTCACGCCAAAGTCCTCTGATGTGCCAAAGCAGCAACCGATATCTGCTCCTCCCAACGATGTAAAAGAGCTTCAAACAAAACTGAGCAGAGTTGAAACTATCGATCGATCAGTATGTGTGAACGGTGTGTAAAGCCTTCAGGGTGTCAGAGGGAGCTGTGTGAAGTCAGATACATGACCTCGAGTGATGTCACTTGAGTCAGTGTTGGCTGCGATTCGATACCGAAATGAATCTGTTGGTTTGGAGTTGCACAAATACAGGGACAATCCCCGGTTGTCAGGCTGACGGTCGCTGTTTGGAAGATGTTGACATATTGTTGGGAGTTGTTGACAGACAGAAAATTAATTAAACAGTTTTAATCAATTACGTGTTTTCTCTTCCTAAATACGAGGATTTGCTGCTTCTCTGTTTTGGAAGATAAGCAATTAGAAGACATAACATGGGGATCTCTGAAAGTGTAATGCACATTTTTCACTATTTCCTTGAATATGATGACAATCAAAACAACATGAACAGGTTAAAGTTCCCTGAACGAAATGCTGTATTATAGATTATTATTTCTGCTACATTAACAGCTACTGTTACACGGTGACCCGTGTGCGTGCATGCGTGCTCGTTGACCCTAAAGCGGTCAACTGGAGACAGTTTGTGTATTTTCAGGATACATTTGTGTCCTTCTGTTTGTCTTCAGTGCAGTTGTTGTCCAGCTGTCTGTCCTTTCTCTTTCTCTGGGCTCAGGTTGAGCCGACCCTCCGGGCAATGAATGGAAGTCAATGCAGTGTGTGTGTGCATGTGTGCATGTGTGCGTGTGTGTGTCCATTAGGAATCAAGGTCAGTCACTCAGCAGTCCATTAAGACCATAGATTCACTCCTCTCTCTCCCTTTTGTTCAGTTTGTTTGTAGGTCTCTCTGTCTGTCTCGCTCTCCCTCAGGCTTTATCAATCACTGCCTGTCTGCCCCATTGAATCATGGGATTTCTTAGCAGGACTCGGACCTCTGAAGTGTCGAAAATTTGTGGTTTTCTCTGAATGCAGCTGATGTCTTTGAATGCTGCAGTTCCCGTGGGCAACCAGCAGGTGGAGGTAGAGGATAATCTGTGTGTGTGTGTGTGTGTGTGTGTGTGTGTGTGTGTGTGTGCGCGTGCATGTGTGTGTGTGGAGCGTGGAGAATCAGATTATGCACATACACACACACATACCGACAAGGCGTCCAATCGTGTTACAGAGCTGCAGAGGCTTGAGAGCGATATGCAAATGAACCTACACTTGTCATTTTTAGCAGCAACACACAGTCTCTTCACTCTCTCTCTCTCTTCCTGCCTGTGTCAGTTAATGTGACTCGACCATATCTGCCCGTCTGTCGGGTAGTGTGAAGCATCGATGTGCCATGTTCGTGGGGTGTTGAAACCCTCAGGTGTGTCTGACAGGTAAGGGATGCAGTGTTGTGACTAACGTGGTGCTCCTCCCTCACCGTCCTGAGCTAATACTGAAGCTAATCTAACTTTACCACATTGATTAAATGGAAAGCCGGATTTTCTCACTCAGAATTGTTATTGAATTGTCAGATTTATTGGTGATTTTTAAAATAAAATAAAAAAAACTCAGGTGGTTCAGATGGTTGGCCGTCAATCGAAGGTCTGGTTTTGCTGCTAATATGTCTGTGACGTAATGATACGACAGACGCACAACAAACAAACTCATCGGACTAAGATTCAAAGGTGTTTCCAATATTCTGTCCACCAGCATTTACATTTGATTCAACATGCACATCACAAACGTTGTATGTTATGGGCAGCAGTTAAATAAAATAATTCTGACAAGAACAAGCTTTGGCCTGTTTACACGTGAAAAACAAAGGAGAGAAATCAATTGAGATCAGACCCAGAAAATGAAACCAGGATTATTTTCTCATTAGTCTCTCTGGGCTTCTGTCGTCTGTCGATGCCGGACTCATTTTCAGTTTAGCGTTAATGAAAAGAGGTTTTTCCAAACAGAATTCACTCCAATTAGTAGAACAAGTATAAAAGATAGTTTCACATGTTATTGACTGTCTGCCAACATGTTCAGTTTGATTGAATCTTAAAAAAAAACTCACAACTAAAACTAACTAGGCATTAAAATATTAGACTGTAGCCTGATTAATATAGAAATTTAACAACATCAGAGCTGAAACTGTCCGTTAATTATTTAGTTGATACTCTGCAATCATATTTCTAATTGATTAATCATTGTTCCATTCAAAAATGCCAAACATGATCTTTTTTCCAGCCTCTCAGATGTGATGCTGTGGCTGTACGTCTCATTCTGATCACATTTGGACGATCTTTATCTCAGTAATCAAGACGCAGCGAGTGGGACATAATGCAGCTGAAGAAGTCTAAATGATCTCAAACCCACTCTCTGCACTGCAATTTCTGACTACTTATCAGATGACACACACACTGACACTGATGTCTACAATAACCTAATATCAGCCTGGCAGATTTATTGGTCTAGCTCTATATTAGACTCACTTTATTTCCTCTGTGTATTTCTATACGTTAGTTATAGAAATTCTACACATCCTGCGGTCGTTCCTGGACTCGGGGCTGGTTTTGCCGTATTTGAGAAGTGTCATGGACTGAGAACACAGACTAGGTCTTTGTTTGAGGTGATGAATCCTTGCTGATTGGAGCTCCAGTCTATTTCTGACCAGCTGATAAGTGACTGTCTCTGTTTTCATGTATTTAGTTGGATGAGATGGTGACATGGAATATGAAAGGTCAGCAGGTTGCATTTTGACATATTTAGTGTTTTTATATGCTAGAAAATATTTTTTTAGCCACCTGGTTTAGCAAACTGTTGTTCACGTACACATCCAGCAGCTATGGAGCAACATAATCATTCATGTGGTTTGTGAGTCGAAGTCAAATGTCCCCCCTCTTTTAGCTCGGATTTTGGTCTCCACCTGAAGGAAACATCTGAAACATCTTTTTCCCAATGAGAGCGATGAAAGTGTTTATAGGGATGCACTGATCTGATACTGATGTTTGATCCACATGTTGAAAAATCACACATTTCGTGCCTGTTTGCAACTACAGTCCTACAGCGCCTCACAGTGGTCGGAGGTTGCATGCTTACATTTTGTTCTTATGTGATGCAGCTGTATTTTTTTTTTTAAGTAAATTTTTTTTTTGTTAGATTTTGTTTTACAGAGTTGGGAAAGCAATGTTTAACTCAAGCCTGATGTTGCCGTGCACATAAAACAATGATCCCAGTGTCTGAGGCATACAGCTTGTTAAAGGATAACTTTCGTTTTGTACAACCTGGACCTTATTTCTAACATTAAATACGACCATTTACTCACCCAGACAACTTTGGGGGCATTTGGAGTCGTTTTGAAGAAATTAGCCCCAGAGGAGCGGCGCGTATATCCGTATAATGCGAGTACTCGGGGCGTCCATGCGCAGCCTCTATATAACGCATAATCTTTTTTTTTTTTCACTTATATATTTATTCAGTTTTGCAAAAAGGAAATCACACCATTCATATAAACAAAACAAGAAAACAAACAAAAACAACAAGGACAAAGCTGGGTGTACATGTAAATTACTATAACAGTATTGTTGTGCATCACTACTACAAGTCCCTGCATGGATGTATACAATCAAGGTGAGTGGCACATTAGGCTTGAGTGCTGGTCAGTCTCCATCGTGTTGCGCAAGATGATCTAGAAAAGGCTGCCAAATCTTATAAAATGCCTTCAGTCTATTTAGCAAGCCATATCTGAGTCTCTCTAGGTGTAGCACACCTGTCAGTTCTGTCAGCCAATCCTTAAAAGTGGGCACAGTTTCTGATTTCCACATCCTTAAGATCAATCTCTTAGCAATTATCACTCCATACATGAGAGTATTTTGCACAGAGTGGCTTTGAGTCAACAGGGACAGAGAATATCCAAACAGTGCAATGTTGGGATCAGGCTTAAATTCACTATTATACATTTCAGAAAACCATTTGAATATTTCACTCCAAAAATTATACAGGTTTTGACAAGTCCAAAACAGATGGGCAAGAGAGCCCTCAGCAGACTTACATCGATCACATAAAGGAGAGATGGAAGGATAAATTCTGTGTAACTTAGTTTTTGAATAGTGAAGCCTGTGTAATACCTTAAATTGGATTAGCTGGTGTCTAACATTAACAGAGCATGATCTGATTCTGCTGAGGCCCTCCCCCCAAACAATATCATCAATCTGTATTCCCAGTTCCTCCTCCCAAGCTGTTTTAATAGATTCTGTGTCAAAATTAACCTGTTCAGACATTATCTTAACAAAATCAGAAACCAGGTTTTTGGCATCAGGTCGGCCCAGCAAAAGTGTATGACATTTGTTTTCTTCAGGGATATGTTCGAAGTTAGATATATTCTGACGGACATAATTCCTAATTTGTAAATACCTAAAGAAATGTGTTGATGGAATAGAAAACTTTTCTTTTAGTTGGGAGAAGGTCATAAACTGTTTATTAATATATAGATCTTTTATAGTGACAATGCCTTTTTGCTTCCAAAAGCCAAAAGCTGCATCAGAGAGAGATGGAAGAAAGTCATGGTTACGGTGAACTGGGGCATGCATGATGGTGTTTGGAAATCTACAGTTCTTCCTAATTTGCTGCCAAATTTTCAGGCTGTTCAGGATAATTTTGTTATGCGGTTTTGTGTTTGCAGGCAGACCAGGAGCTGAAAAAAGGAGAGCTGGAAGAGAGCTATTAATGACACTTTTCTTTTCAATTGCAACCCAAGCAGGAGTGTCTTTTGAGACCTCCATTGTATAATCATCCTGCCAATAGACCAATGCCCTTAAATTTGCAGCCCAATAGTAGTGCAAAAAACATGGTAAACCTAGTCCTCCCCCCTCTCTGGTTTTATATAAGTGAGTTTTTGATATTCTATGAGCTTTGAAATTCCAAATAAAAGGAATGATTATAGATTCTAAAGTTTTGAAAAAAGACTTTGTTAAAAAAATGGGGAGATTTTGAAAAAGATATAAGAATCTCGGCAATGTGACCATTTTGATAGCGTTGACTCGACCTATCATAGAGATGGGAAGGGTGCGCCACCTATCTATATCCTCCTTCAGCTTTTCTAGCTTGACAAGGAAATTCAATTTGAAAATCAATTTAGGATCTTTTGGTAGAACTACTCCTAGATACTTCAATTTATCTGTAATTTTGAACAGGAGATTGTGCAGAAAATTATCATCCAGGTCCTTGCTCAGAGGCATGAATTCACTCTTCTGCCAATTAATTGTATAACCAGAGATTTCACCAAAAGATTTAACAAGGTCCAGCAAAATGGGGACAGACTGTACAGGTTGAGACATGAAAATTACCACATCATCAGCATACAGTGAGAGATGGTGTTTAACATTCCCTAAACAAACAGGTTTGAAAGCAGAATGTTGCCTGATACTGATGGCAAGGGGCTCGATTGCAATTGCAAACAGTAAAGGGCTAAGAGGGCAGCCCTGGCGTGTTCCTCTATGTAATGAGAAAGGAGCTGATCTGTCCTGATTAGTTATGATGCAAGAGGTGGGGCTGGCATACAGTATTTCAATCCATGAAATAAACTTGGAGCCAAATCCAAATTCCTCTAAAACTCTCCACATATACTGCCACTCCACCTGATCAAATGCTTTTTCTGCATCTAAACAGAGTGTAGCTACTTCCTGGCCCTTTTCGTATTTATGATACAGTATGTTCATTAACCTTCTTACATTAAAAAAAGAAAATCTACCAGGAATAAATCCAGTCTGATCAGCATGAATAATGGTGGCAATGTACTTATTTAACCTATTTGCTAGCAATTTAGTAAAAATCTTCAAATCTGTGTTCAACAAGGCAATGGGACGAAAAGATGAAGGATCTGTTTCATCCCTGCCCTCTTTTAATATCAGTGAAATATTGGCCTCATATAGAGAATCTGGAAATGTCTGGGTTTCAAATGAGTGATTAAACATTCTCAGCAAGAAGGGGGCAAACTGTGCAGAATATTTCTTATACAGCTCTATACCATAGCTGTCTGGGCCAGCACTCTTACCATTTGGGAATGATTTTATAGCATCTATAACCTCCTGAATGGTAATGTCAGCATCAATCGCCTCCTTAGCTATATTACTCAATTTTGGAATTTCTAAATGAGCCATCCAGTCAGAGATGTTGCCCTTAGCTTTTGATGTATATAATTGTTGATAATATTCCCTAAATCGCTCATTTATACCCTTAGGATCAGTGATCATCTCCCCCGTCTTTGATCTGATTTGATGTATGGCCCTATTGGCATGCAGACCTCTCAGCTGTCTGGCAAGTAATTTCTGGGGCTTATCTCCAAATTCAAAATGTTTTTGTCTTAATTTCAACAGCTGATCGCCTACTTGGTCAGATAAGATGCTGTTATATTCATACTTCAGCTTAAGAATGTTTTGCAAACTGGAAGAATCAGTAGTTGATTTATAAATGGTTTCTAGTTCTGTTAATTCCTTCTCAATCTCCAAAAGCCTTTTTTGTTTTCCTCTTTTCATTGAGGTTTCAAAAGAAATTATGTGTCCCCTGATTACAGCCTTAAAAGTTTCCCACAAAGTAGAATCTGTAACTTCAGCATTGTCATTAGTTTCCATAAACTCTGAAATTTTAGAAAAAATAAAGTCATCAAATGAAGAATCAGAGAGCAGTGAGGGATGAAACCGCCATCTGAATGGTTGGTGCTTATGGCTAAGGTCAAGAACCAATAAAACAGGGGCGTGATCAGAAATTAAAATATTATGATATTTGGAGGCTATTACATTCGATATCAGATTGGAGTCTAACAAAAAATAATCTATTCTTGAGTAAGATGTGTGTCTCTGTGAAAAGAATGAGTAATCCCTGTTTGTGGGGTGTTGAAGCCTCCATGCATCCACTAGATTCATGGAGGATGTCAGACTATGCAAAACTTTTGAAGCAGCTGAAGGTAACTGAGTCGTATGAGCCGACCTGTCCAAAAAATTATCAGGCACACAGTTAAAATCACCACCTACAATCAGATGTGTATCAGAAACACTAGGGATCAAATTAAATAAATTGCTGAAAAAATCAGGGTCATCAAAATTTGGACCATACACATTCAAAAGTGTAACATGAAATGAATATATGTGACCTGTTACCAAGATGTATCAACCATTTGGGTCACACACAGTGGAGACGTGTCTGAATGGGATAGTCTTACGGATCAAAATCGCCACACCCCGGGCTTTACTAGAAAACGTAGACTGAAATATCTGATTCACCCAGCTGCACCTCAACAATTTAGCACTAGAGGGCCTGATATGCGTTTCCTGCAAGAATAAAATATCAGCAGACAGTGATTTCAAATGGGAGAAAACTTTTGCTTGCTTAAGAACATGGCCCAAACCACGGACATTCCAGCTGGCAAATGTAATGCCACCACCTCGCGGAGAAATGCTAGGATGCATCAGTAATCAAAGTAATGACAAATTGTGTACATGACTCCTCAGCAAAGCAATAAAAAAGACATAACATGAAACGTTTCAAACAGAACCTTAGAAATACCCCCCTCCCCCCGTCCCACTTTCCCAAACAAAGTGAGAGCACGATCCCCACAAACTCACATGGAGGCAGCCGGACCATAAGAAGTGCTAACTTAAGGTAACTGTGCTAACACAAGTCCGCTGGAGCTCCCTCTCCGAAATAGACCAAGATGACAAGTAACGGTCATGAAAATGTCCAGGCTTTCGCAAATGGTAAACTTCACATACCAGTCAATGCATGTCCGCCAATGGGCAAGTTGTATTCACGATAGGGACTCAGCAAAGGCCATTGCTGTTTGTGGCGAAGAAAATACCTCCTCCGACTCGTTCACGGTGACCCAGAGCCGCGCCGGGTAGATGAAGCCAATCCTTGCGCCCGCATCCTTGAGCTTCTTTCGAACCTCCTCAAACGCTTGCCTTTGCTTCATAATCTCCGCTGGAAAGTCGGGAAAGATGTGAATCGCTTTGCCTCTGTAGTTCAGTGGAGACTGTCGACGAGCCAGTTGCAGAATCTTTTCTTTTATTTGGTAGTGATGAATCCGGGCAATCATAATGCGCGGTCGATCATTCCCATCAGAGGGCAGCCTCCCCAGACGGTGTGCTCGGTCCACCACAATTGGCTTGGAAAAATTGCTGGCACCCAACAGCTCAGGCAAAAACTCTGTCAAAAACTCTGTCGGACGTCCATTCTCGATCTTCTCGGCTAAACCGATAATTTTGATATTTTGTCGCCTTGAGCGAGCCTCTAGGTCAATCACTTTAGAGCGGAGTGCTTCATTTTCCGCACCCATTTTAGTACATGTCTGTTCAAGATTAGAGAGGCGGCTATCAAAGCTAGAGGTAGCATCTTCAACTTCTTTAACACGGGTCCCCAGACTCAGCAGAGACGCCTGGGTGGATGTCAAAGTCGCCTCTAAATTATCAAATCGGTCAGTCATTTTCTTACTCATATTTTGTATGGCCAAAAGGATATTTGCTGGTTCAGCAGCATCATTGACTGGGTCTGGAGATGCCTCGTGCTCGGTTAGCTCGGCTAGTGCTTCAGCCCCCTCCTGATCCTTATCTAGCGGTCTTCCACGATCTGGCTTGGGAGGTTTTGGTGGTCTTGGCATCTCGAATCTTTCAAAAGGCAATTACAATGAAAAATCGTCGACTGTACTGACAAATATTACATTAATGACCGAAATAATCAAACGGTAGAGAGGAGCTCAGGAGAAACACGTCTACTCCATTTGGTGCTCACTAGCGCCCCCCCTATAACGCATAATCTGCGGAAACTCGTTCATATTCCAATATTTAGTTATGATATGCTGGTGCTATTCCCCTCTGAGCCGGCGGTCGGCTAGTTTAGCTGTAGTTTGGCACAGCTGTGGTTCGTTATTGCGTATTCGTAGCCGACCGCCGCAGAGTCAGCCGTGTTGCGGCCGGCTGTTCGCAGCGCGCGGCGTTCGGTAATGACATCATCCACGTCAGAGGTAGTTGCCTAGAGACGCTGGATGTTGATAACATGCCACCACGGGCTCAGAGGGGAATAGCACCAGCATATCAGAACAAAATATTGGAATATGAACGAGTTTCGCCGCAGATTATGCGTTATATAGAGGCTGCGCATGGATGCCCCGAGTACTCGCATTATACGGATATACGCGCCGCTCCTCTGGGGCTAATTTCTTCAAAACGACTCCAAATGCCACCAAAGTTGTCTGGGTGAGTAAATGGGCGTATTTAATGCTACAAATAAGGTCCAGGTTGTAAAAAACGAAAGTTATCCTTTAATTATGCATCGGTGTTGGATCAGTACTCTGCGTGAGCAAATATCTAAATTCAGGTATTTGAATCGGATCGGAACTGAAAAAGGTGGGTTTTGTTTCGGCCAATAATTCATCGTAAACCAAAGAATCCTGAATAAATGTCCTGCATCTGTGCCGTCAAGTTTGAGACTGTATCGCCTTAAATCCTCGACTGCAGCCAAACATAAATCTCGTTTCTTCTCCCGTTGCAGTCTGTCACATTCTTCAGAAGCAGACGGGCCTGATAACATCCACGTCGTCACATGTGAACACGTTCTGCGTCACGTTACAGTTTTCCTCGAGCCGGGAATGTGACAGCTCGTGTTCACACCAGTTTAACGTTCCTGGGAGATTCAGTGGGGAAATGATGCAGAGACTTCTGGGATATGAGTCGACATCAGCGCTGCTGATGCATGTAACGGGGTTTTATTCCATCTACTCAAGCTGCTCACCTGTTCTCACACACACACACACACACACACACACACACACACACACACACACACACACACACACGTCTGATTGTGACTGTTTGATTTCCCGCAGCCGCTGCTGAGTCGTAAACTGGCTTTAAACTGGTTCAACACACACCCAGTCCATGTTTGTTTGTCCTGAGGTGGGATTAAACATGTCCAAGAGCAGACAGGAAACACACACACACACACACACACACACACACACACAGTAAATATCTCTGAACTGACCTTTGACAGTCACACAGTGATTGACAGCCGGTCTGCAGGGCGTACAGTGACAGACAGGAAACTCTTTGTGTGTGTGTGTGTGTGTGCGTGTGTGCGTGTGTGTGTGTGTGGTTGTGTGTGTGTGTGTGTGTGTGCGTGTGTGTATGTGTGTGTTTTGACCTTTGACACCTGTCCTGACAGCTCTTGTATCCCATGATGCCTTGCTGCCTGACAGATGGAAAAATGCTGACTGTAGAATGACAACACACACACACACACACACACACACACACACACACACACACACATACTATAGCAGTGATTACAGGAAACAGTAAATGAATGATAAGTTAGTGGGTGATGTATAAATGGGTCCTTTCTCAGCCAAAACATCTGGATCTGACTGCTCAAATGTGAGAATTTGCTTATTGATCCTAAAATATCCCGTCAGTACAACTGCCCCCCCCCCCCCCCAACTGCCCCACAATAAATAATAATATTAGCAGGCTTCTTGTTTTCACCATACCACAAGAAAAATTGTCACACAGGCTGCAAACTGGAGTGTGTCCGTTCTGTACATGTTTTGTTCTTTCATACTTGTAGTTTGGACCAAAGCAGAAAAACTGTTATTGCCTTTCAGTTGAAGTCTGATTCATGTTCAAGAGCTGCAAAAAGTTAATAAAGACAAACAGGTAACTCAGCGATTGGACACTTCTGGCGATGTCATAACTGCATCATCACCGAATCATCCGGACTCGTGTGAGGAAACCGGATTTAAGAGAAGTTTAGCTTTTTAAATCATGTTGACATCGCAGTGTGTTTGGTCTGTTAGTCAGTGGTTTGAACAGTCTGAACCCCAGTGGACCACAGTGAACAGGTAAACGCAGCAGTTTGAACTGAACCAAAGGGGGGGTCAGGTGTGAAGGCTCGTCTGTCAGGTTTTCATGTTTTAAAACGCTGGCGAGGATTCAGTGTTTTCAGTGTGGAAAAAGAGACTCTGTTGGCTTCTCGGTGTCTTTGATTATATTTGGGATGAAACGCACATTAACCTGGTTAATCGTCTTCTCGTGTGCATGATCATAATATTCTGGTCACAGTCTGCTTTCCCCAGATTGTCTGTCTCTCATTTCCTCAGCCAACATGCCCACGAGGGAGCGTCCTGGACGGGCTGCCAACGCAGCCTCAGTTGGGCAACATAAATGGAAGGAGAGGGAAATGTAGAACATATGCATTGTGGGAAAGCTTAGATTATCCCACACAGTAACCAACCAACAAGCCCTTTAATTCAAGGACCAAACACGTTGTTGGTCCTTGTCCTCCAGAATCCACATCCAAATGAGTCTGACCTGACATCGAAAAGAGAACGAAAAGAAAACGATGGAAAGATGATGGTTTGGCTAAATTTACCTTCTCCTCACTTCAACACAAGAACACAGGTTGTAAAAGCTGATTTCATCACCAGGTTCAGATGGATGTACAGGGGGGCAGCTTTTATCCATCAGACGAGGTGATTACTGGTCCACTTTGGTCCGAGTTTATTAATTGGACACAGTTATTCTTCTTTTTCTTTCTGGGCCCAGAGATTATTACACCACACGGGGCTGAGGCTCTCCCAGGCCTCATTAACAGCCCACATGGGGCCCATCTGGAGCCACATCGTGGTGCCAGCCCATCGCTAACCCATGTGGGGTCAACTTGGACATGTTGGTTGGGTCAGCAGTTAACGGAGCTCAGCATGAGTTTGTATTCCTCGAATAGAGTCTTGATTCCCCTCATCTCTACTCTCAGTTTATTAGATATCTCAACAGAGATCAGGACGTGCAACAAAGGTCCCAGCTGGACTCCAACCAGGGACATACTGTTAGTGCCTGGTAATGTTTTTATTGAACTTTTTATGCCTCCACCCCTACAACAGCTGTGGCTGCAGGCGTTATGTTTTCAGGCTGTTTGTCTGTCCGATTCTCGTGAACGTGTCGTCTCAGGAGCGCACAAACGTCTCAGGTTGAAATTATGACATTTTATACCCAACAGGTCAAAGGTCAGCCTCTCTGTGACATCATAGCGTTGTGCAGAAACTCTTTTCTGCTCATTATTCCGCAGCATCTCTCAGGAGCACACATGTGGTCACACACTGAATCGGTGGCTCTGATCTTCGGCGTCCACCTTGAAACTGATTGTAAAGATCTTCTGAGCTGCAGGTTCAGGATGTGTGTAAAGCCCCCCCACTTTACAGTTTGTGGCTTCTTTGCAGCAGCCATCCATTTAAATCAGAAGAGATTAAACTAAATTAGACTCAATTAGAAAAGGGAAGAGGCTTATTATTATTATTGGCACTGAATAAAAGAGTTACACGACCAAATGATCTCTTCCAGCAGACATCCTGCTGCACAGGCATATTTTAAAGGTTCTGCATGGACCAAAGTAAACCCAATGAAGTACGGACGTGTTGTTTACTTGAACTCTCTCTTGCTCATTAGCAAAGAGTAGCAGTGCACAACACATTCACCTGTAACACCACTGTTACAGCGCGTGTGAGTGTTTCTGTAGCTCCGACAGAGTGAGACGTCTCGTCTCTTCTCTGACGGCAGGTGTCACGTTCTCCCGGTTAAATTTTCATTCATATCAAATCAATAATTCAAGTTTTTGACCTATATAGTTTGAGCACGGACCTTTGATATTTGGCTTAAGTAGCTCATGAAAAATAAGGTTTGCCAACGTCAGTGCGTCGGAGCTGTTATTTAAGAGCGGCGGATGCATATTTCATCAGCGCTGCATTTCCTCTGCTGCTATAAGGATCAGAATCTGCACATACTCAATAATAAAGGATCTGGATCTGGATCTGGGTATGTAGGTTCTAAAGCTTTGCCAAAGTTTTCTTTTTCCAGGCTGTATCCCTCAGCGTCAGGAGCTCAGACTTTGGGCTCTCTCATTGTTCATGTAGTATGTGTCGTATAGCGTCGGTCAAACAGCCAAAGGTAGAATAACGTTGTTACAGTCTGTCTATAATCCAGAGGCTCCGTATCAACAGCTGGTTTACGTCTCGGTTCTTATGAAGACGTAGAAAGAGAACACAGGTGTGATCTCCGTCAGCTCAGCACAAAGATCTGAACCCTGATGTCGTTTCCTGCATCGCTGAGATCTCTGAAACCATCAGAAGTGTGAGTGGGGCTGAAGCGGCTGAGCTTCCTGCTGCTGATTGTTACATTGTGCTGAAACGCTGATGAAGAACGTTTGGCTTGTGGCTGTCTGTCTTTTTATTAGTGAGCTGGTTTGGGTTTTGCCTTTGGTTGATTCTTTTCCAAAAACCAAACCCAGCAGCAGGGAGAAACATTTCACAAGTGAGAAGTTATTATGCAATAATGTGTTTGGTAACTTCATTCACAGGCTGATTCTTCTGTTCATGTCGCAGCCCTGCTTTAAGTGTCCGACTAAAGAGGATTTTCGTTATTGATTCATCTGCCAATTATTTTCTTAATTAATCAATTTGTTGAGAAGTTGTGAAAAATGCCTCAATAGCTTCCCAAACCTCAAAGTGATGTCCTGAAACAGCTTGTTGTGTTTGACCCACTTACCATAAACTAAAATATATTACATTTATTGTCATATATGACAAAAACAGGCATCAGGCCTTCAACAGGAGAAGCTGGAATCTGCAAATATTTGATATTTTTGATGAAAATTTAGTAAAACAATTAATGGATTATCAAAATGCTGATCAGTTTTCGTCCAATCAGTTAATCAACCAATCGTTGCAGGACTAGTTTCTTAGTCGCTGTCATTAGAGGATTTTAAGAACACGTGTTGGTATTGGAGCATCTCCATTCAGATCAGCACAGTGAGTGTAGAGGTGGGATCAGTGGAAGGCAAAGAGAACATGTCTGTGATGAGGTCTGCTCAGTAAAAACACAGCACACAGTTCAGAACATGTTGAATCAGATCAAAAGATAAACATGATGATGGAAGTGGCTGGAAGTATTAAAGAACAAGCCCCCGCTGCTCTCCATTATTAGCACGTAGCTTGTTGTCGTCTCTCACTGAAACTGAGACCAGAAGGTTCTGTGGGAAGAAGGAGGATGCAGTAATCACCCAGTGAGATGAGCTTATCTCAGCAGATCACATCCAGTGAGTCAGACTGGACGGCGTCCCTCACTTCAGCACAGTTTAATACTCTGTCCAGCCCCTAATGAACCAGGTGACCAGGGCGAAGAGAAAACCCTCAGCCGAGTAGTTCAGCATCTGAGCCGGAAGTCTCCTGAAGAACTCCTTGTGAGGGTCTTCTGGACTGAGTGAGGAGACCCTGAGGTGGACCCAGGAGGGATTATCTTGCCCTCTGGCCTGGGAAAGCCTCGGGATCCCCCAGTAGCAGCAGAAGCTAAACACTTGGAGGCCGCAGCTGCCGCCATCTTTGTTGTGTACAGCTAGCTTCTTCTTCATGGCACCATTCGTTGTACTCAAAAGGTTCCTGTTAGAGCCAAGTTACCGCCAAGCTTCAGTTCAGTTCTGTTTGTTTTCACGATAGAACAGTTATTTTCACGTTTCAGTTGTCAAAAGTTGTGGAAGGATCGAACCACTCCATTCCTTCACGTTTTTCTTTCGCCCCCACTGTGGAGCTACGTAACACACTGACACTGAAGTTAAAGAGGTAGAACCACTGCAGCCCCTCGATTGGTCAGAGAGAATCAGAGCGCTCTCTGTCTTTTGTCTTGCTGCCTGCAGCCTTTTCTCCAACAGAGCTCTTCTCCTTGTTGTAATAAACAATCACACACTGAGAAGAAAGAACACGAAACGTTCGACGTCCACCGTCGTGATGTTGTTGTTGTAGCGTAGCTCAGTGTGTAATGTGTGTGTCTGTGTGTGTGTGCGTGTGTGTCTGTGTGTGTGTGTGTGTGTGTGTGCGTGTGTGTGTGTGTGTGGTTGAGCGAGCAGCAGAAAGGTGACAGTGAATGTGAGGAAAAGGTCAGCAGGTTGTCAGTCTGGCAGTAAATGTTCAGAACAGGTTTCAGGGTGTCAGCTCATAAATGTTGCAGCTTCTCAAGAACAAGAAAAGTCTCGTCTGTTAGTTCCCCGCTGGAAGACATTTCAGAGTCCTGTCTGGTCTTTGTGCACATGTGGGCACGGGTTGAGCGTGAGTTTCACTATAGAAAGGGTTTACTGGAATCATGGGTCACAGTCTGGACGCTGTTGAAGGGGTCCCACATCAGACATTTAGCCCTTTATCTTCCATCTGAGTGACATCCTCCTCTCTAACCTTTATCAGGGTGTCACTGCCACCAGAACGTACTGCAGCTTGTTTACCGTAATATTATGTGATTTGAGTAGCAGACCCTCCTCTGTAGACAGCAGACACAGATAAACCTGGATCAGGTGTTTACATTCCTCAGTCTCCTGGTTTCCGTCAGAGTAACCCAGCTCACATAGTTTATCAGAACCTCCTCTCCTCTTCAGGTGCTTTTCATTTGCCTAATGCACATCAGAGGGGTGAGGACGGACATCTTTGCTGACTGCAGCAACTACTCATGATGCAAGAAAACCACCAGAATCACTGCTGCGCTGATAACAATTACAGACTGACTGAAAGAAATCCAACAGTCAAATAAAATCAGTTTGCAGGCGCAGGAAGTCTGATATTTTCCAGCCTCGGGCTGTTTTATAGTGCTGATAACTGTGCAGCTGCACAGGACAAATATTTGGACCTAATTATCCCTTAATGAGCCAAGATACACTTGGAGCGGAAAAGAAGAAGAAAATCCTTAATGAAGAGAAAGTGGACAGAGTTGCAGACGTGTTTTTATGATTCATTCATTCATACTTCGTGTTGTACACACACAGAGTCGTAGTGGAGGGGCCCACCTCACCTGAGATATTACGGCTTTGTTTCAGATCAGTCAGATCTTTAAGACGGACTCTCAGTGCTGTTATTTTCAGGTCAGATGGGATCTGTGCACATGCAGCAGTCTATCTGCGGGGGTTGCCGCGGTAACGATGTAGGCGTCATTAACTTTGAACGCTGGCGACGTGGCTTTCCAACGTGAAAGCGTAAGAAACGGAGATTCATCATCTCGCCCTCCAGACAATGGCGCTGTCAAGCGGTGGTGCAGAACTCGGCGTACACATTGATTCTGCTCAGCCGCTCTGATGCACTTCAGCCACTCAGGATTCAATGTTGTTGTGTCCCGCTATGCTTTCTTGCTGTGCAGACCTTTTAAAATCTGTCTGGACACAGTCCGGAAACGCCGAAACAAAACCTGAACGAGGCCCCTGACCCTTCAGTGAAGCTGACCATCAGACTGATGATGAGATGTGACGGATGGCCACGTTGTCTGATCGCTTTGTGTTAATGAAAGACGAACTTAATATCCGGCAGTGAAGACCCACCGATGTGTTGTTGGCTGTGATGTCGCACAGTGCTACACCTGTGCACCACTGCAGCAAGGTGAGATGAGGCTTTTATTTTGTGAATATATTTTAAATGTTTGGGTTCCTGTTGGTGCTGTCGGCTGCTGGTAGGTAACACAGTAAACTGACTGATCACTAAACTGAGTCTGACTGTTAGTCTGCTGTCTGTCTGCTTTAAACCTCAGCTCAGGATGCACCTGTGACTCCTGCTCCTCCCTCCTCCAGGTCACAGCCTGGAGGATGGAGGAGCAGGACGAGAGGGAGCAGAACCTCCTAGTTTTTCTCATTTCCTAGCTTTGTTTACTCTCTGTCCCTTTCATCCTTATTTCCTTGTCTCCTCTCCTCTCCTCTCCTCTCCTCTCCTCTCCTCTCCTCTCCTACCATCCTCCTAATCTTTTTTCTCCTCTCCTTGTTTCCTCTCCTTTTATCCCCCTTTCCTCCATCCCTCACATTTTATTTCATCTTCCTCTCCCTGTTTCCTTTGCTCTCCTTTCACTTCATCCTCCTCACTTCTCCACTTCTCACCTTGTTTCCTTTCCTTGTTTCCTTCCCTCCTCCCAGTGTTCAATTACAGACCACTCCCCGGAATTCACACACACACACACACACACACACACACACACACACACACACACACACACACGCCTGAAGAGTTCCCTTCCCCCTCCCAGGAATGAAGTGTGTGTGAACAAGGAGGAGGAGGAGAAGGAGACGAGGATGGTAGGAAGGAAACAACAGAAAATATGGATAGAGAAAAGAAGGAAGGATAGAAGTAAACAACAAAGGATGTAGTAGAACAAAGGAAGTAAGGAAAAATGGAGGCTAGGATGCAACAAAGGATGGAAGGAGCTAATGAAGGAAACAAAGCTCGTCTCCTCTCTCTGCTGACTCTTCAAGTGCACATTTACAGCGTGCACACACACATTCACACACAATGGAGTGCTGAGATGGAGGAGTGGTGTGTTAGAGGGCGAGAGAAGCGAGTGAGCAAGTGAGTGTGTGTGTGTGCGTATGTGTGTGTGTGTGTGTGTGAGCTGCGAGCCCTGTGATTGGCTGAGCCCGGCTAGATGCACCAACAGCCGAAAGAAGACAGGAACAGAGGAGGAGAGGAGGCTGCAGATAGAGCTGTGAATACAAAGAGCATGTGAGTGACTGAGTGTGTGTGTGTGTATGTGTGTGTGTTACAAGCTAGCTAATGTGTGTGTGTGCATGCATGTGTGTGTGACATCCAGAAGTGTGTGTGTGTGTGTGTGTGTGTGTGTGCAGAAGCGAGCAGGCGAAGAGGAAACCTGATCTCACCCTCTCTCTCTCTGTGGAATAACGCTTTCCGTTAGCTCTCGTCGTTATTAGCCTTGCTGTAAGCTCATAGCTTAGCCTGGCCCAGCTCGGCCCGGCCCAGTTCGGACCTGGGGTGCTGGTGGTGGTGGTGGTGATGGAGCGGTTCCTGGCCCTGCTGCGCCTGCTGGGCAGGAGGAGGCGAGGGAGGAGGTACCGGGCGGATGACGATTACCAGGAAGGCTACGAAGACGTTTACTACTACACCAGCAAGTACAACACACACCTACTGAGTGAGTCCCATAGAGACAGACAGACAGACAGACAGACAGACAGAGGGCTTTGTTTTATTGTCTTGCTGGAAGAGCGAGTGAGGAGCTTATCAACAGATTATGGCACTTGAAGTAGCCTTGACTGTGTGTGTGTGTGTGTGTGTGTGTGTGTGTGTGTGTGTGTGTGTGTGTGTGTATGTGTGTGTGTGTAAGGTCTTGTATTATAGATGAAGGTCGTTAGCGAAGCACTGCTCAGTTACAGCACACACGCACACACATATACACACACAGACACACAGACAGGTATCCAGGTGACGGGGGCCAGGTGGTTTGTGGGTAATAACAAGGGAGGAAGTGTTGACTGTGGAAAGGAATGTTGACAATGTGGGGAACACACATGCACACACACACACACTGGTCTGATTGTTGCTGTAGATTCTGTCTGTCCACTTCATTCATTTAGTTCTGTCATAGATTGAGGTTTTGATTGTTCTAGTCATGTTCCAGGTTCTTTCTGTGTCTCAGGTGTCAGTATATTTTTTGCATAAAAAAAAAACGTGTTTGTGATGCCGAGTGTCAAAAACTGAACAGTACTGAATGAGACGCATGAGTGCATGACGTCTCATAACAGCAACACAAACTGATCGATTGTTGCTCACTGAGAAGATTCATATTTTTCATGTTTGTATTAATTAAATCACAAATGCAGCTGTGTGAACAAGCCTTTTGCCACAGGCGCCATCAGCTTTAATTAAAAAGCAAATATGACCTTTAATTAATACTAAACATGAATAATCTCATTGTGACCCAGATCAGGGTTTCCTGTCTGACCTTACCTGAACAAAAGAGCACCTCTGCTAACGTCAGAGGAAATTATGTTGTGTTAACAAAACTTAGGCTTATTAAAGGCAGCCCGTGAGCATCTGACCACCAGTGATGCTATAAAGCTGTTTGTACAAGTGGGTCCCCGTTTTGTTTCTATCGTGCAGGTGTGAGCAAACACAAGAATGAGTGCAACACAACATACAGTCGTGCTTTCAGCTCCATGTTATTCCACTAATGGACAGTCGGTGGCGGTAATACACCAGTAAATGTAGCGGTGTATCAACCAAGTGGTGATGAAGAAGACTGCTAGCTAGCAAACATGCATGCTAACAAACTGTTTTCAGATATTTAAAAAAAACTGGCTTGCACTTATATTATGAGGAAGGAAAATATACTCGACAGGATTGTTGGAGCTCAAGGAAACACCCGATAATAACAAACAGAATGGAAACACAACTTTAGTTCGTTTACAAGAAAACTCAACAGGGCACCTTGAAGCTTCAGGGAAAAAGAGTGTATGTGCAGTAGAGTGTATGTGCAGCAGTGTGTATGTGCAGCAGAGTGTATGTGCAGCAGTGTGTATGTGCAGCAGAGTGTATGTGCAGCAGTGTGTATGTGCAGTAGAGTGTATGTGCAGCAGTGTGTATGTGCAGCAGAGTGTATGTGCAGCAGTGTGTATGTGCGGCAGAGTGTATGTGCAGCAGTGTGTATGTGCGGCAGAGTGTATGTGCAGCAGAGTGTATGTGCGGCAGTGTGTATGTGCGGCAGAGTGTATGTGCAGCAGTGTGTATGTGCAGCAGAGTGTATGTGCAGCAGAGTGTATGTGCGGCAGTGTGTATGTGCGGCAGAGTGTATGTGCAGCAGTGTGTATGTGCAGCAGAGTGTATGTGCGGCAGTGTGTATGTGCAGCAGAGTGTATGTGCGGCAGTGTGTATGTGCGGCAGTGTGTATGTGCGGCAGTGTGTATGTGCAGCAGTGTGTATGTGCAGCAGAGCCTACAAACTGTAGTTTGTTGTTGACATAACTTACAGGAAGGCAAAGTGTTGCCACACCGCGATGCCTTCAGGGAAGCAGGAGGGTTTTCCAGTTCTGTTTCTCCGTCACCTCTGACTCCGACATGCAGGGAGAATCACTGATCCTGCTTTTCATTCGATGATCGCACCTGAAAGCTCACTTCGAGTTGAAATCGTACCGTGGACACACGTTAGGACTGTTGAGACTGACTGGACCGGGTCTGTTCCAGTCTGGGTGTTGGTGTCGACAGTCAGCAGATAAATCATAGATACGTCATGCAGTGTTTGATCAGTCGAACCTGAAGCCTTCAGCTCCAGCTGCTGCCAGTTGTTCTCAAAGAGATTTTTAAAACATGTTTGATATTTGTGACTGACATCATCGACTCTTTGTGTCGCCCAAAGGAGACGTACCTGTTCACCTGTCAGTAAACAGCTTTACCTGCAGTTAGCTTCGTGTCAGTCAGCTCTGGTCCAGTCCGGCACGCCTCTCCATCCAGGGTCTCACCAAGCTCTGAACCCTTTTCCAAAGTTTTTGTCCTTTCTGCACACTCGTCCATGCTTGTTTAGACAGTTTGTGTTGTGGGGGGGTTTGTGGGGTTTTCAGGAAGGTTTGTTCTCCTTCCTGACTGTCAGAGACTCAAACGTCTGTACAAGTGGAAACAGTCTGTACGTTTGCTTTGAGTTTCTTCCAGGACCTTTCATATTTTTTATGTATTTTGGGTTTTTTCCCTTTATTAGACAGATGACATTAGAGAGCTGACAGGAGAACCAGGGTCCGATTGCATCTTTCACCCCTCTCCCACCAGGATGATCCAGATTAATTAAAGCGAACTATGGAGTCGTTTAAGTTTTGGCCATTAGGTGACATTTCTCTCAGTTTTGCACTAAAAGCTACCAGCATTTCCTCCCGCTGTGGAAAAGTCTCCGTCCAGATTTTGTTGTGTTGATGCAGTCAGGCACAAAACTCTGCAATATGGCTGCCAAACCGAGGTCGGCCTTAACCTCACCCTGCTGTTAGCCACACTGTCAGATCAGATGTTTGTTTCCACAGCGCTCAGTGGGAGTTGTGGTTAACTTCTCAACATGTTAGGTCTTGTAGCTTTGACTTGTTTGTGCTGGTGGTGGTGGTCTGCCTGAACCGGGATACGCTTCTCCAAGAAAACACCTAAATCACAACATCCATATCAGCTGATTTATTTTCACATTTATATTTTAGAGAGTCAGAAATTATATTGATGCTTCATTCTACACACACTGCATCACCTGATGAACCATAATAGCTGAAGAAATGACAAAATAAAATGACTTTAGTCAAAAATCAAAAGGAAAACGTAAAACTTTTAATAGTACACAACAATAAAAATAAATGCTTTGCACCTAAATAAGTCTGCATGTGATGATTACTGCGTTTATTGATTGGTAACGCCATTATTTTCTTGAGTGATTGATTGTGTGGTCGATGCGTCCAAGGTGACGTCTTTGTGTTTGTGCTTAGAAAACGTTAATTGATTATTTTTCTGCCTGATGAATCAACTAACACAAAGAATGTCTCTAACGTGGATCGCTCAGTGAGAGTTTAGTTTGAAGCCAAGCAGCCACCGACTGAGGAGGAGAATTTAACCCAGAGACACTTTAACACAGATAACACAGATCTGATTGAGTCTGATTTTCTGACTGTGTGTTCACGTGCTGCTGGGAAAGTGCTGATTTGTATTGTTTAGCATCTCTGTGTGTATTTTTGACTCATTCCTCGCAGCTAAACGTGTAAACACCTTCGCTGCTTGTTTCATTCTCAGCTGAATTTACCCTCAGATGCCTCCTGAGTGAAAGTGAGCTTCAGAAATATTTTAGTTTTTGTGGATGAACTCTGCTTCACAGCTCACCCGTCTCCATCTGTCCCTCCGGAGAAATCTCCTGCAGGACTTGAACTCGCCGTCCGCTAAACTGTTTACGCTGATTAAAGTGTTTGTGAACGCTCCCAGCTGCGAGCGGATGATAAAGGATTCGCTTTGGTATCCGTCATCGTTGCCTCAGATGTCTCTCAATGAACCGGAGCAGCAGATTAGCTGCAGTTCTCTCAATATTTGTGCAAAAAATTTGGCTGTTTTGCTGTGAGGAAAGTGTCAAAAATCCACAAATATTATGAATCCGACACCTTTGTGAACCCTTGTTTGTACAAATTTCACATTATTTATTTAAAACAGTGTGTGTGTGTGTGTGTGTGTGTGTGTGTGTTTGTGTGCGTGTGTGTGTGTGTGTGTTTGTGTGTGTGTGTTTAGGTGATATTAACTGTCACTGAACTTTATTGTTTCTATGTGAAGAGTGAGTGTGTAGCAGAGCTGCCAGGAGACATTTCTTGCAGCTACCAGCTAGCTAGCAGTGAGTGTGTGTGTGTGTGTGTGTGTGTGTGTGTGTTTAACACAGCGTGTGATTCTATATGAAGGCAATTTAAGGTTGGTTGACTGGCTAACCCAGACACACACACACACACACACTCACTCTCCTCAGACTTGCTCAGTTGATTTTCGTCCTGTGTTTGTCTTTTCGGTCGGGCGTCGACGGAGCTTCGGCCTGTGTAACCTGGTTGTAACCTGGTTGTTACCTGGTTGTTACCTGGTTGTTACCTGGTTGTTTATCTTAAAGGAAGATGCTCCACTGGGTTAGTGTTGACACTGTTGGACTAATGATGGATGGATTAAAATGAACGTAGCAGAATCAGATATTGTCTTTAATCTGCTCCTACATTACCCACAATGCAGCTCGAACACTGAAGGTTTAGTCAGAGATTCAGAGGTTGTGTTATATACGTAGCATAACGGATGCTGACTCATGTGACATCACTTGAGGACATTGATCAGACGTCACACAGCTCCCTCTGGAGGAACTAAAGCCTTCATACAACATTTAACCCTATAATGCCTGACCCAAGAAATAATGGACAGAAAATTCTATTTTTTTGAATTTGAAGACTTTATTTGGCCCTTTAACAATTTTTTTAAATAAAAAAATATTTGCAAATATGTTTTTTCGTTCGTATCGTTTTGAGCAAAGTTTTTACCATATGGTAATGCATGTATCAAATTGGATACTCACAGCATTATAGAACGGTGCAACACCTGGAAACAGAGAGAAGAAAGTTATCAGAAATAATTCCAGTCCGTCGATGAGACGGGTTGGAAATTAACCAACAGCTGAGACGAGCTTATCTGGAAGAGAAAACCATGACTGTTGAAGTTAGAGTGCAGACTGCCTTTGGTAAAGCTGTACTGACAGGGATATTGGTTAATGAGGGATTATTAGCCATGTTTGAGGTGCACTCGCTATCAGTTTGACCTCCAGATCAAGTGAATCAGGTGTTTCCCAGCTGGAAGAGGCAGCGCCGTGTTCGCTCTGTCTCCTCACAGCGCTCTCTGATGCTGTCATAGGAACCTTCCAGCATCTTATTGATGATCTGAAAATGAACCGAGCTGCAGTTCAGGACATGAAATGTGATCTGGTGGAGATTTGGGCACCTTGACCACATCGCTCAGTGTGTTTTTAAGTCAGGTCACAGGTTAAAGGTGTCATTTTGGAGCTTCTGGCCACGCCTCCATCAGTGACGTCACCTGTATCTCACCTGTGGGCGGCTCTACACCCTTCATAGGCAGACATCTGCCTCTCCGCCGGGCTGCCGTATCCTCTCTGTACGCTCGATGATCTCATTACATGGAGAAACATTATGATGCATAAATCTGCACATAAATGAGGCGAAATGATGTTGACTGTTCTGCAGAGTTCAGACCAGCGCGGCTCACAGCAGTCATGTGCTGTGTGCGGCTTGTTGACATAGAAAAATTGCTAATTAATGCTTTAAATAAAGACGTCATTTGCATAACCGGTCCTGCGTTCGACATGTCGGCGTTTAAAGAGGACAACAAGAAGCTGCATTTAGCATTTTGTTTGTGGTTTTTACTGAATCCTGCTTCTGAGTCTGGGAAGTAAATTAATGAAGTAAAGAGAACAAAATATGTTGTTGGAGAACAACATCTTTACTTCATCTGTTTCTGGCCGCCATCGACAGCCCCGTCGTAAACCAGACACCACACCTACCTGTTTTTTAATAGTCGCCATGTGTGAATGTGTCAGACTCTTCTCGGCTCTGCTGGCATTCAATCCCACACGTTTCCCACTTCTCCGTTCGCTGTGATTCGATTGGTGTTGGTCTGGAGGCGGCTGAGTTCTCTTCAGGCAGAATGAACACTCGGCCGCAGAGGAAAAGTAGAGCGCAACTCCGCACAAGTTCACCTTAATTAATGCGCGGGCGTCTCGGGATTCAGAGCACTTTCCCCTCATTATTTGGACGTGATGTTTAATTAGTTCTCCTAAATTAAAGAACAACTGATTCCTTTTTTTCTGCGCTAATTCCTCCAAAACAAAAGAGTTCAGCCCTGCCGTAGAGATGGCCTCACAGGGACGCTGATGGACCCAGAGCGGCATTCAAGATGTCACGTTCTCCGTCCTGTTTGCTCGTGTGATCATTCGTTAGCAGAATAACATGAAACAGGTTTCTGTGGAAACATTTGAAGGAAGCAGTGATTAGTTTCTGGCTTGATGCTTGGCTGGGACAAGAATTCTCTGTATGTCAGGGAAACGCCACAGCGATAAGAGCTGATTACAGAATATGACTTCCTGTCCATACAGCTCTGCATGCTCTGCCCCACAGAGCCTCTCTGACCTGTCTGTCTAACACGAGGCTGTCGGCCCTCTCAGGTCGTCTGGCCTTCGACTTGGGGACGGGGTTTCTGTTTTTTATGGTCCTACCTGCTGGAGTGTCAGATTTCATCAGATGTGCTCCAACATGAACGCTGCTCAAAAGCAGACTGGAAACACTAATTATCTCCTCTGCACAGGATGTGATGTCACCGCTCTGACGAACCGTACCGTAGATAATCTGGGTTTGTTGCTGGGAGGAGTTGTATTGGCTTCAGTGGAACTAAATGATACTGTGAGACTGATGCAGGGGTGACAGAGCCCTCACAGTCCAACCAAAGTGTCTCCAGCACACGAGCCGATTGGCTCTTGAAACAGTGATGTCAGTCCACGAGTCGGTCCAACACTTTGGTTCTGAGTGACACAGCTTCACGTGTAGCCGATGGATTGCCGTGAAATTTAATACAGACATCTGTGACAGGAACATGATGACAGCTCAGGACTGTGGCGACCCCCTGACTGCTCATCTAGCGCCATCAACAGGTCAAAATTCACGCTTACGTCCGACAGTAAAGGCTCACAAACCTTTATGGATGAATTAGTGCTGCATGCACTGATGTTTGTATGATCATTTCATGGCATCAAGTCGTCATCAGTCTGGACTGACACTGTTCCCGTGGTGATACCTCTTCAACATCACCGGTTCCCACTTAGTCTGCTTAGTAGTGCTGAATTTAATCAGTGGCATTCACAACACAGTACAAAAACACAAAGACTTCACTTCAGCTCGTAACAGGATGTCTGAAACCTCCGACTGCATTCTCATACCTGAAGAATAACGTGAACGCTGTCAGCTACGCCTGAAACAGCAAGACGAGCTGTCCTTTTTCAGTGAGGATGGAACGTTCTCTGCTTCCACCATCTTTAAAATGTGAGCATTTTTTAACAGTTTTCTGCCATATTACAGGCCAAAGCATGAAGTGATTCATATTTATGTTTCTTCCTGTTTGTTTGATTAAACACTACGGTGAGCGGCTGTTTGAGGAAAGTCTTTATTAAGACTGAAACTGTCTGTGGGACGCTTTTAAAGACCTCCGTCCTCGGGAGGAACCAGTGAGCTCGGAGCTGAGAGACGCAGACAGGAAGTCGGACGGTCGTCGTTTGAGTCTTTTCATGTGCTTTAAAAGAGGTTTGACAGAAATACAGGTTTATGTTTCTGAAGCTGAGGCGTCTCAGAGAGCAGCCGGGTCTAAGAACAGCGGGCGGGATGATTTGAGGTGTTCTTGGTTCGTTGATTACAGTGCTGTCGGTCGGTCCCATCTGGTCCTCACACACACGGAAACTTGTCGGTCTGACTGTGACTGTTAGCACTAATTAAAGGTTTACACATCCCTCATCTCCTCGTCTTCTCTGGAACAGTGTTATTAGCACTCTCAGTGTGTGTGTGTGTGTGTGTGTGTGTGTGTGTGTGCGTGCATGTCTGTGTGTGTGTATGTGTGTACACTTACATAAGGAGATGTCATGGTGACTCAAACCCACGTGTTTAACTTTGGGCGGTGGGTGTTGACATGCACGCACACACACACACACACACACACACACACACACACACACACACAGTCAGTGTTAAACTCTGATTTGGTTATTTTGAAAATGCTGGAGGCTGTGATGATAACCTGTAGTGTGTGTGTGTGTGTGTGTGTGTGTGTGTGCGTGTTTGTGTGTGTGAACACTTCTTTCATCTCTCAAAATCACCCTTTGTACGGTGCAGGGCCGCTCTCTTCCCTCAATTATTCATCAGCTTGTTTCCATGGTAACAGCTGCAGCCGTGTGTGTGTGTGTGTGTTGGGGGGCTGGTTGATCTGACAGCGGTAGGATGGGCTTCATCAGCTCATGATACTGTATTATTGGATGTGCACACTGTCAGGACGACTGTTCGACCTCTGTGACAGTAAACAGGAAGCAGTAGAAGTACTAGTAGAAGTACTAGTAGAAGTATGTAGTAGTTTTCTTCCTGTAAATGTAATGTTGTGATGTTGCTGTGGAACTTCACATCGACTCGTGTTCATGTTTTGATATGTAGTGACTGAAGCTTTGCTGCAGTCTGCCTCTCACGTAGCATCATCACATTAAAGTACGAGGCCGCGTTTAAAAAGTACTTCCAGAACAAAGTACTCTGTCTGCTGTACGACAGAACTTGTGTTTTCTTCTCCAGGTAGCTGGATGTGACATGCTGTGTGTCTTTGCAACTTCCATGAATACTTCAAATGAAATATAAAATCATAGAAAATCGCATCGTTACAGAGTGAGGGGCTCTGGGTCTACGAGGTTTTTGTGGGTTCTGATTGTCTTGTTCTTGCTGCTTTTAGCTGGTTCTAATTTCTCTTATTCTACATGATTTGGCCTGGTTCTGGTTTATCTGGTTCTGGTTTATCTGGTTCTGGTTTATCTGGTTCTGGTTTGAGTTAAGATGTTGCTGGTATGAGAGCGTTGGTGGTTTGGACTTTGAACCCCTGATGTTCTGAGATCAGTACAGCTCCAGGTTCAGACCCTGCTCAGACAGGATGTGACATCACACCAGGTTAGGGTGAAACTGGTTGTTGTGAAGCCTCATTTTTTCACCATGGTTTTTATTTGTAATAGTACTCTGGCAGTACTACCAGGAGTAGTCATACTAGTACGAGCAACAGTGATAATAGTAGTATTTTAACGTCATGTGATGTTTTAGAAGAAGCATGAGTCATAGTAGTACTTCTACTAGTAGTAGTAGTTTTTTTCAGGCAGCAGTTGCTGATGTTTTTTGATGATGTTTTAGTTTTAGAAATAATGTTAGTTTGTTGTTCTGTGGTATGAGCAGTAGCAGTAGTAGTACTGATAGTACTATTTGCAGCTGCTGTTTTCATGCATGTGTTTGTGTATCTGTATGCAGATGATCTCAGACTACTGGACCCGTCAGCTGAATGTTTTATGTGCACATTCATGACTGGATGCTCCAGGACCTCTGCTGGTTGCAGTGATACAGTTTCTGAAAAAAACAGTTTATTTAAGTGACTGCTCAGTGTTACATGACTGGCTGCTGTATTCACATTTAGGCTAGGCTTAGCTAGGCTAAGAACAGGGCCTACCTAGTCTGTTGCAGGCCACATTTGGCTGAAAACATCAAGATGTTCTCATCTTGTGCATGCAGCTAAATTCCAGACCAAATATGTTAAGAACCACTAACGTTAAGCCGAAAAGAGAGGAATGATGTTTTTTAAATGTTTTTGCCTCCTTCATGACGAGAAGGGAGTCATGAGACGACTGAGGGAGATTCAGCTCTGTTTATTTGTTACAACACAGTCTGCTAAATGAACAACAAAATGTTCTAAATAGATCATGTTTACATTGAGAAGTTTGTTGTTCCTTGTTGAGTTTTGCACTGTGTTCACACACACACACACACACACACACACACACACACACACACACACACACACACACTGTTCAACATCCTTCTACCTCATACATGCTGTCATGCTGTGACCTGTGCAATATTACATGCCTTTTTCCTTAAATACTACACTATGCATATATATTTTTGTATTCACTGTGAGACACACACACACACACACTTATTTATTTATTTATGTATTTATTTATCTACTGTGCAATAGAGCAAATACTTAATTTGTCCATAACGTAACATATGTTTCAATCCCGGTGCCATTCTTTTTCAATATTTCTCAAGTACTTTCCATTGGCAATATATTTTCTATAGTCCTTTGTATAAAATGTACATATACATAGTCAACTTATTATTTTGTATTTTTATTTTCCATTACCTTTGCTTTTTCCTATTTTTATTGATGCTGCCTTTAACACCAAATTTCCCCAGCTGGGGATTCAAAAAGTTGATCTTATCTTACTCAGTTATGGGAACCCAGGAGGCTCGGTTACAGTACCATTACACTGTTCTATGCATCTTATTTAAAACTTTGCAGATCTCCACCGGTTCCATCTGGCAGTTGTGTTAGCAGTGTAGTGAGAGCTTCAGCATCTGTTGCCTCAGATATTTCACCTTCCTCTGTTGCAGACACACCTGCACTCTACTGAGGCCTCTCTTCAGCCTCATCATGTTTGTGTTTTAGAAGTAGTACTAGTGGTAGTAGTTTTAGTATTAGCAGTATCAGCAATAGCATCAGTAGCAGTAGTGCTAGTTTTAGTAGTTAGTAAGGAAACTTTCAAGAAATTTCATGTGAGTAAATATAGCATTTCATTCATTCACATCTAAACTTGATGTTTTCAAAGTATTTTAATGGATAGACTAACAGTTTTAATACTAAGGGTAGTTTAAAATACATCTAGCAGTACTCAGACATAAATACAGTTTTCTGCTGTCCTGTTTTCATGCTGTGCTGGCATGCTGTCTCCAGCAGGGGGCATGATAGGCTCAGAGTGCAGCCAGTCACCTGTGTGAACAGCAGGGGGCAGCACAGATCAGAACAAACCAGAACACCTCAGTTCAGATCAGTGAACACAGACACACCGAGGACCAAACCTCAGTTATATAACAGCACATTATCATCAGTTTGATAGAGTCGACAGTGAAGAGAGGTCGAGAGACACTGACAGAGACAGACAGAGAGAGAGAGAGAGAGAGAGACAGAGAGAGATGTGTTTAATGTGACTGCAGCGTGTTGACCTGCATTTGGCTGCAGTTATGGTAATATCACTGTTAATATCTTTAATACACACACACACACACACACACACACACACACACACACACACACCCTGACACTAATCCTGTGTAATCTGCTGCTGGAACACTGACCCACATGTCTGACCACTTCACTACCTGCTGGACCAGGACACGCCCTCCTCCAGTGTAAGCCAATGACATCACAGAGAGCGGAGCAGCTGTTTTGTTATTGATTCACACACAATCCTGGCAACAAAACAGTAGAAAATATAAATAATAAAAGTCCTACTACCACTACTAGTACTCACACACTTATTCATTAGCCTGGTATTCATTCAAAGTGTAGTAGTACTCTGTGTAACAGAATGATTTCATCTCAATCATATACTCGTTCACAGTATAGTTGTACTTGCTGTTGAAACAACCAAGAGAATTAAGACTGTGTGAGTTCAGCCAAATACTAAAAAAATATTTTTACACTTACTCCTGTGCAGAGTTTGACGTTTTATCTGTTGATGTTTTAGTACCCTCAGTACTCATCAAACCAGTGAAGCAGTCGTTAAAACATTTTGGCAATAATTGACCTTTGAAGCCACACAAATATTGACAGGAAGTGAGTTTGAATGATGCATCATGGGAAATGTAGGATTCAGTGTTTCTGGAGTTTGACCCATACTCATGTGTGGAAGTGTGATACTGCATCTTTTAAATACTACTCCTTCTTAAAGTATACCAGTACTCTAGTGGCACATGTACTGTCCTGTTTTTAAGGCAGCAGTACTTGAGTATTGTTTCGGTTTCCAGAGAAACCTATTATGGGATGTGACTTCCTTCTTTACGACCTTCATATGATCCTTTTTCCCGTCTTTACTTCCTTCTTTCCTTTGCCTCTTTCCTTCATTCCTTCCATTATTCCTTCTTCCATTCGTGGTTCTTCCCTTCCTTTATTCACTCCTTCCATCTGTCCTTTCCCACTTTCTTCTTTTTTTGTGTTGTACTTTCCCTCCCTCCTTTTCTTCCTTTGATTCTTTCCTTCATTCCCTCCATCCTTTCTCGCTTCCTTTGATTCTTTCCTTCATTCCCTCCATCCTTTCTCGCTTCCTTTGATTCTTTCCTTCATTTTCTCCATCCTTTCTCCCTTCCTTTGATTCTTTCCTTCATTCCCTCTGTCCTTTCTCCCTTCCTTTGATTCTTTCCTTCATTCCCTCCATCCTTTCTCCTCTCATTTTCCTTTTATTGTCTTCCATTCGTATTTATTTCCTTTCTTTAATCATTCCATCTCTCCATCCTTCTCCCTTCCTTCTTATTTCCTTACTCTCTTTCTTTACTCTTCCATTCCTGAATTCCTCCATTTTTACCGCCATTTATTCCTTACATTCATCTTTGTATCTCTATAAATTAAATTATCCTTCCATTTATCTCCACTTCCTTCCCTCTCGTGCTTGTTTCCTTCATCCCTCCATCCATCCAGCTGCACTGAGGGAGCTGAGGGATACAGCAGCCTCCCTCCTCTTTCTGAGTCTCCATCATCCCTCCATCATCCCCCCTCCTCCTGCTCCTCTTCATCCTCCCATCTGCGCAGGCTCTGCCTCCCCCCCTCCCCCCTTCCTGCCTCTCTCCCTCCTCCTCCTCCGCTGCCTCATTTTATGGAGGAGCTTCACATCTGCAGCGCTCCCTCTCTCTCGTTTGCCGAGCCGAAGGAAGCGTCTCCGTGATGGTTTCTGTTTGAGGAGCTCGTCTGTCACTCAGTCGCTCATAGAGGAGGAGGAGGAGGAGGAAGAAGAGGAGGAGTAGGAGGTGTAGTTTGTGGCGGCTGCATCTGCATGGCGCTGGGGGGGAGGCGACGCTCGGCTCGGCTTCACCATGATCGCCGTGTCGTTTAAATGTCGCTGCCAGATCCTGCGCAGGGTGAATAAAGGTAGAGAGACATAGAGAAACACTATGAAAGAGAGAGAGAGAGCCTGTGTGTGTGTGTGTGTGTGCATGATGGAGGGATAAGCATGTTTGCATGTGTAACATACGTGTGTGTGTGTGTGTGTGTGTGGCTGGCTGAGCGTCATTTGGTGTAAACTGCTGACATTGAAAAGAGAGAGAGCTGGTTGTGTATGACCACAGCCAGCTGTGTGTGTGTGTGTGAGTGTGTGCATGTGTGTGTGTGTGCATGTGTGGTGTGTGTGTACGTGTGTGTGTTTCTGTGTATGTGTGTGTCGTTGAAAATGATCTCCAGATGGATTCATTCAGTCGATCGCTGCAGGTTGCTTCGGACGAGAGACCTTCAGAGTGAGTGTGAGCAGGAGAGAGAGGCAGCGTGCGAGATAGCGTTGCATCTTATTTTCCTGAATGTAATATTCATGGTGTGTATTAACAGGGGAGAGCGAGAATAGAGGAGAAAGGAGGACACAGACGGTTAGAGAGTGTTCAGGATGTGATTTCTCTCTGAAAGTCGGCGGCACTTTGAAGCTTCAGGTGTTTGTTCTTCATTTGTTGGTTCTCCTTTGAAACACTGAAAAGCTTCACGGATGAACTGTTGAGACTGTTATTTACAAGCAGCATCACAATGTAAGATAAGATAAGATAAGATAATCATAGAGGGGAAAATGGGGTGTTACAGCAGCACAAGGACAAAAATAAATACAAATAAATAGAGAACAATAAAAAATGGATAATTAAAAGCATGTGAAGCAAAAATATAAAAGGATAAACTATAAAAGAACAATAAAAGAGAAAATCTAAGTGTGTGACATAGTGTGTGATCAGGAGCAGCACAGTCAGAAAGTCTAGCAGAATATATAATATCATTAAGTACACTTTCTGTTTTAATATAACAATATGATAAACATGTATAAATATATTCATATGCACATATATACACATATATTTGTATAGCGTAGCATAGTAGTATAATGTAGTACAATATATACAATAAATAATAAAATGGTAAAATATATAACTATATATAAATAAGCATTATTATTATAATATAGATTAGTTTTTTGATTAATTTTCCAGCTTCTGAAATGTGAATGTTTTCTGCCTTTCTGAGTCGTTTACGATAATAAACTGAACGTCAGATTTCAGCTGTCGGTTAGACAGACGTCAGAAGTTTGAGCTGCAGTTAAAAATAGATGTTGATGTTATTTTGGATGTTTTCGAAACAGAACCATTAATGGATGAATCCAAAAACATGACCAGCAGATTAATCTGTAATAAAAGATAAGCATTAGCTGCAGTCCCACTACATGTCCCTGGTTTATTATTTATTGATGTCTTAAACTGGATCACATGTTGTTGTTGGTAGTGAAGTATTTAGATCCTTGACTGAAGGTAAAGTAAAAAAACTTGTTTCCTGCATTCAAAATCTGCTGCTAAAAGTACTACAAGTATAAAATGTTCAATCTGCTCATTGAGTTTTGACCTCTTTCAGGGAGTTTGTGTTCGATGTGTCGTCGTCGCAGGTTGAGATTGAGCTCTTTGTAATATTTTGAATTTAACAGGAAGTACAGAATGAGGTCAGGTAACACAGAGACAGTTCATCACACAGCGCTGTGAGCTGCACTGTCTAATGGTGAAGTCAGTAATCAGTGTCCATTTCCTGTCAGCGGCGATCCATCTCATCCAGGATTTTCCACCCGTCTGTCTGTAGACGGGGGCTCTACGTCATCTTTTCCGTGGAGCGCAGGTAGTTAACAGCGCCAACAGCCATGTAAAATATCAATTTACCGTCAAAAGACAGCGTGACTGTCCTGAGCGGAAATGACCTTAAACTAAAGCGGCTGCTGCGCCCCCTATTGGCCGGTTAGGAGGAGTGAGGAGTCAGCAGGCAGTGGGGGTGCAAAACAGAGCGATCAGTAAACCAGCTTTTCAAAAACGAATCTGTGGAGCCGCGAGAGGTCAGAAATGTGACAAAACATCAGGCTGACGGGTCGAGTAGTGTGAGATTAGCTGCTGACACACACACACACACACACACACACACACACACACACACAGACAATCGAATGCATGATCCCCTCCAGCTTTACGCCTGCCGGAGAAAATACCTTCATAATGACACAAAGAGTCCCACTTTCTCCAAAAAGGCTGATGATCATGTCCTCCAGCCGGAGCAGCAGGTCCCTCTTCATGTGGATTTCTGCTCCATCGTTATAAAGAACAGCATGACAGTCTGTCCGGGTCAGTGAATGGGTGGAAAGGCTCAGTTAATTTCACTCGGTTACCTCCTTCAGGTGCTGTCGTACTGAATCTGTAACCGTGAAGCTCGTTGCATAAGCTGATGAAGCACGATGAAGTTATTTCAGCTGTCAGATCAACGTGAAAAATGCAGTATTCTTCTCTGACATGTGGCCGAGTGGGTGTGTATCACTAGTAATGTGTGTTTTTGGTCAGGTGACCTCTGCTGTTAAAGGTCACACAGCTGTCTGTGGACCTGAATCTTAACGAGCCGTGCTCTGACCAATCAAGCTGCAGGAGGTGTAGCTACTGTTTTTAGTGATGAAAGTAACTAAATACATTTACTCAAGTACTGTGCTTAAGTACAATTTGAGGTTCTTGAGTATTTTCTTGGAGTTTCAGAGTGCTGGTCAGACAGGAAAAGTAATTTGAAGACATTTGCTATTGTTTGATCTGTCATAGAAGAAACAATAAATCCATCAATCGATTGGAATAACTGTCAGATTAATAGATAATAAAGAAAGTGTTCATCAGAACAGTTTTTACACGATCTGAAGGCGATAAGTGTTACAGCTGCAGCTCTTTGTTGATGTGTGTGTTTTACACTTTCACTGTAACCGCCTGCTAATTAAAAATGGATCATCGCTGTGTCACGCTAACCCTCAGTGGATATCAAATATACAAACAGAAACATTTATTTGTGTGTAACCGTTGGTGTGTGACCTTTCTGAAACAATCGTAGCTCAATGATACGAGTTCAGATTATTTATATCTTATATAACGTACCACAGTGTGTAGTATATAGTATAATGTGTACTGTAGCCGGAGCCTGAGAGAGAGATGCTGCTGTCCTACATGTGGAGGAGGAGGCTTTCATCTTCAGTTAGCTATGGTGTGTGTGTGTGTGTGTGTGTGTGTGCGTGCGTGCGTGCGTGCGTGCGTGCGTGCGTGCGTGCGTGCGTGTGTGTGTTTTCAGTCTCATTGTGTTTCTGAGCTCAGCTGCTGGAACCAAACACACGACAGAATAGATCTAGAGCAGATTAGAATAGACTAGAACTGAATCAAATAGAACCAAACAGAAGACCAAAATAGAGCAACACAAAACTGAACTGTAATAAAACACAGACACAGAGACAAAGCTGATTGAGGGGGGGGTCAATACAAACAATTCAGCAGCAGCTCTTCTGATGTTGCCTGTAAGAGCTGCGATTTACAGTTATTTTCATTATCAGGAATAATTTTGGTGAATCAAAGGATCCAGAACAAACAGTGAAGAGTGTTCCATCGATTTAAAACAGAGAAAAACAGCAAATACTCACATGTATGACTGTAATCAATGATGAAAATACTGTAACTGTTGATGAATGTACAGGATTTAATCTGTTAATGAACTAATCATCAGAGAGCCGTTGCTTCCCTCATTATTTGTGGGCGCAGCTGCTTGTTGTGTTTAGTGTTGTGGTGCTGATGCTGTTGATGTGGTGATTGGTGATGTTACTGTTATAATAACTGATAATATGGACTGATCCTCAGTCCTTCCACACAGAGCTCTAATCAAATGTTGACAGTGGGGACACCTGATTTTCAACTTCCAATCAAATTCTTTCCATGAGTGACTGCTGTTGTGTGTTTGTCAGCTGGCACATGCATCTAATAACCTTCTTTAAATAGAGAAGATGTCACTTAAGTTGTTGTCACTCCAACGCTGCTCTGACTGAAGGCCTTCTTTTAACCATATCGAACCTCAAACTGGCTTCATAGCTGGGATTTAATACTCGAGTCCAGCAAATAACTGATCAATTCTGAGTTTTAAACTTTTTGTTTGTTTGTGTGTCAGTCGCAGTGGATGTTGGCTCGGGGTTTAAAGGTTTGGCTATCAGCTATAAACTAAAGACATCGTATATTGTATACGACACATTCCCCCTCCAGTTATGTTCAGTGTTCTTGTGACTTAAAACTCCTATCAAATAAAACCTCTACATCCTAACTGATCTGATGTCATGGTTCATGGCTTAGCTCCGCCCCTGCTCTCTCATCTGTGCAGTGACATCACCCGGGGGGCTCCCAATGGACTGGTGAGATTTGTCCAGACTGAGATAGGCCACTGTGTTCTCCGCTGGGATTGGTTGCCGTGCTGATGAGGTCACCTCTCTCTGGCTGTAGTTTCTTTATTCATGAGAACAGGCTGACTTGACAGACCTCTCAGCAGCAGCGTTAGACTGCAAACCAGACAGTTCTGGTCAGTCAGTGTTCAGAGCTTTGTTCGATGCTAACAAGTAGCATCATCTGAAGCAGAGGATGCTAGCGTGCGGTTTTACTATCTCCTGAGGCCAGAAAGCTTTTCATGGGACGATGTCCGTGTTTTTTTTGATAAGTTAGCATTTTAGCTCTGAGATGTATTTTTGTGGTGGAAGCTCTGCAGTGTCTGATGATGATGGTGAGTACTGGTGCGTTATGAAACTCCAGGTACCAGTTAAAGGAACTGGTCGAGGTTTGAAGCCAGTTACAGGCGTCGGTAAACCCTCTAAACCCCCTTAGATGAGCTGGTACAGCTTTAGAATCATTCAAAGGATCCGGTCGAGCTTCAGAACCAGTTAGAGAAATTGGTAAAGGGCCTTGACCAGTTACAGGAAAATGGTGTAGTCTCAGAACCAGTTTAAAGAACTGCTGGAACCTTTTTAATGGAGCTACAGGAACCAGTAGCACTTCAAAACCAGCTAAGTGAAGCTTCAGAATCCCTCACATGAGCTGTGGGGCTTCAGAACCATTTAGAGAAACTGAAAGAGGCCTGGAACCAGTTAAAGGAACCGGTAGAAGTTTTGGACAAGTCAGAGTAATGTGTGTGTGTGTGTGTTTCTGTGTGTTCCAGATGAGGGGCCGTACACCAAACACTCTGCCGGGTCGCGACCTCCAGATGGAGCGCTGGCCATCAGGAGGCAGAGTATACCAGGTAACACACACTCAGTACACTGTTGGTCTGGTTTATTTGGTTCTTTGTGGTCTGTTGTGTCCGTTTGTTCTGTTCTCTTTTGGTTCTGCTCTGTTTGATTGCTGTCTGAAGCTAATAAGCACGGCTATGAAGATAAGAGCTCTGAAAATAGGACGCACACAAACATTAGCTGATGTTTTCTATCCGTGTGACCTGCAGGAAGATGCTCACAGGCGCAGTTTATCTCCTCACACCTGGAGCTGGTGGCCTACTTTCAACTCGTATCAGAGCGGTCCAATCCAAATATTCCAATATTTATATAATATAACGAGTAAACATCACATCAGTGACCTGAAACAGTCGTCAGAACGATGTCAGTGAACGCAGAGAGCTGCTACACTGATGGACAATCTTCCAGATTTCTGTTTCTCCAGTGAATAATAAGAAAGAAAGAAAATAGTCTGAGCCAATAAGACCAGTTAGATTTATGGAGCCAGTTAAAGGTAAAGTGTGGAAGATATGGCTAGAAGTTTTAACCAGTTAGCTGCGGCGCGCCCTGTCTTGTAGTAACACTTTGTACCTCTAGAGGCAGTCTGATAGATTCAGCTGGGAGATGTATGCAAGCAGGACCACTGCACTGCAGCTGCACAGCTAACTGGGCTAACTAGCTGACGGCAGCTAGTAGCTACAGCCAAAGACAGCTAAAACCAGTTAGAAGAACTGGTTTATGTTCATAACTTGGATTCATTATTAATACGTTGATAAACCATAACCAGCAAGCAGAACTGAACTATTTAACTAATCCAGTTAGCTGAACGTGAAACGTGTGAAACCAGTTAAAGTAGCAGTGGAGTTTTGTCACAGGACCTGCTCTGGCTTTGGAACCACATAGAGAAACTGGTTCAAGGTTCAAAATGTCTGGAACCAGTCACAGGAAGTGGTGGAGCCACAGTTAATTACAGACACTGGTGTTGTTTCAGAACCAGTTAGAGGAACTAGTCAAACTTCAAAACTAGTCGGACCATCTAGAGAAACCGGTGACACTGAGGAACCAGTAAGAAGTTTCAGATTCAGAACTGGTAGAGCTTTAGAACCAGTCAGAGTCCATAGAGGTCAGGACCTGTTAAAGCACTGGTACGGCCTTGGAACCAGTTAGAGAAAATGGTAGAGGTTGACACCCAGTTCATGGAACCGGTTGAGTGTGTGAACTAGTTACAGCAACTGGTCAGGGTTTAAACCAGTTTGAGGAACTGGTGAAGGCTCAGAGCCAGTTAAAGGATGTGATGAAGATTTGGAACCACTTACAGGAACTGGTAACACTTTAGAACCAGTTAGTGGAACAGGTAAAGCTTCAATTGGTTGAAGTAACTGGTGGAGCTTCTGAGGCATTTGATGGACAAACTGGTAGATCTTCAGATCCGCCAGCCCCTGGTGTCTCAAACCATGTCAACAGAAACTGCTGCAGAGACGGATCTTCATCAGCGGAGAGGAAGCTGAGGAGAGGGAGAGGAGCTGTTTCTGATTTACAGTCAAATCTGCAGCCTGAACAAACTCGTCTCCTCGGAGACGAGCTTTGCTGTAATTCATCGTCTTTCAGTGTGAAGTTAACTGTTAAAGTTTGTCCCTCGCCGCTGCAGGAAACTGGTTCATCTAACATTTGATCAGAATAGAAGGTTCTGAGGTTTGTGAGTCAGAGCTCGTGTTTTAGAAAAGTTGAAAAGGACAACTTGAAAAGAGGGAAAAGATGAGGGAGGAGAAGGAGACAGTGACGGTCACGGCCAAAGATCAGATGTCTTAATCCCGTCTGAATGAAAGAGGGCCAGTCCCCGCTTGATTAATATTAAAATACAACATTTTATTGAAATTCTGCTTTCTGTTTTATCACCTGAGGACAGCTCGCATCAGATCGTACCCGGCCTGCTCTGAAACATCTCCCTCTCTCTATCCGTCTCTCCCGCTGTTAAATATTTCAGCCGTTTGATTAAATATAGATGTGCGACAGAATAAAAGATGGCTTCACTTTTTACAGATTATTATTTCATTTCTCTGTGCGGGGAGAGAGAAAGGGGAGAAAACGATGAAGTCAGAGTGCAAAGAAAGGAAAGGAGGAGGGACGGAAAGAATAAACCTGCAGGAAATAAAGGAGCTCAGCTGTGCAGTAGAGTCACCTGTTCACCTGTGTGATGCAGACGAGTTCCGAGGCTGCTCGGTGGTGGAGCTGATGAAGAAGGAGGGGACGACGCTCGGGCTGACGGTTTCGGGAGGCATCGACAAAGACGGGAAGCCCCGGGTTTCGAACCTGCGACAGGGAGGCATCGCTGCCAGGTAGCTCGTCACAGTCTGATTGGTCTGCTGTGCCGCTCTAATCTTCTCTGTTTTATTACGTTCTGGTCTGTTCTGGTCTGCTCTAGATCTGTCCTCTGTCCTCCTCTGCTTGACTCCAGGAGAAATGTTCAATGACTTTGGCGTCATTTTAAAATCATATTAAATGTGTTTGAGTGTTTTCAAGTCCTGAACATACAGTAACTGTAACTGTAACTGTAACTATAACTGTACCTGTCAGCCATGTAAACCACATATCTGCTGTTTATTTATTCATGTTAATATGATTATTTTAGGTTAATCAATACTGGAGTTCAAAGGCCAATACCGATGTTTAACAATCCAATAAAAGCACTCTAAACACGAGACATAAAGAAAGATATTTAAAAGGATCCCTTAACCCTATAATGCCGTGGGTATCATATTTGATACATGCATTTCTGAAACGTTTTGTATTACCAACGATACAAACAAAAATACATATTTGCAATTTTTTTTTTTAATAAAAAAGTTAAAGGGCCAAATAAAGTCTTCACACTCAAAAAAATAGATTTTTCTGCCCATTATTTCTTGGGTCAGGCATTATAGGATTAACTTTTTAAAGGTTTTTACTGAGCGGGACTTTAACATTTACAGTGGAAAGTAAACTTGTTGGTGTTTTCTGTGGATAAACTATGTAATTTCAGACATATCTTTATCATTCCTCTATGGTCATTTCTTGTTATTTATATCTTAATATAATATTGACTGATCTGTATAATTGTGACCTCAGCTTTGATGCCCAAGTCAAGAAGTAAGACAGTCCTACTTTCCACTTTATAAAATAACCAAAACGTCCCCTGATGACCCGGAGAAGTTATCCGTCCTTTATCTCGTCCTCTTTGGACTTGAGCCTGGCTTCATTCTCATGCCTGCAGCAAGGATTTCAGCCTCCATCCACCATCCACCAGTTTAGATTTTACTGATTTTAGTCATGGGTCTAAGTCCTGTTCCTGAGCCAGGTCGCGGCCTGATGTCCTCCTCTCAGATCCAGGACAGCAGGTAGAAATGACAGGTATCCAGGATCAGAGGATCTCAGGCTGTCAGGTGTCTGCTCTGTGGACTAACTCGAGTCAGGCTTCGCCATCACAAAGTGAGCTTCACTTGTGAAATCAGAGTTGATATTTGGACTGTTTGTGCAGGAGTGACCAGCTGAACGTTGGCGACTACATCCGCGCCGTTAACGGCATCAACCTGGCCAAGTTCAGACACGACGAGATCATCAGTCTGCTGAAGAATGTCGGGGAACGAGTCGTCCTGGAGGTCGAGTACGAACTGCCGCCTGTCTGTAAGTGCTGCCGGCAGTGGTAATAGAGGCAGTAATAGTATTATAAGTAAAACAGTCGTGTGTTAAGAAACATATTCAGTGTTGTTAAAGCTGCAGGAGGTCAGAGGTGATGCTGATGTGTTGATGCTCCGGTGTGTTGCAGCGGTGCAGGGGTCAGGGGTCATGTTCAAGAACGTAGAAGTTACGCTTCACAAAGAAGGAAACAGTTTCGGCTTCGTCATCAGAGGTGAGAAGAGCTCTGTGTGTGTGTGTGTGTGTGTGTGTGTGTGTGTGTGTGTGTGTGTGTGTCAAAGATAAATACATGACATGACTGTGTGATTGCAGGTGGGGCCCATGAAGACAGGAACAAGTCTCGCCCCATCGTCATAACAACCATCAGACCAGGTGGTCCAGCTGACAGGTGAGCGACCTCTGCCCTCACACTCTGTCTGAAGGGGTTTTGTCCCTCGCGAGCCTCTGTAGAAACCGTCTCTCTCTCGCTCTCTCTCTCCCTTCAGAGAAGGTACCGTAAAGCCGGGCGATCGGTTGCTCAGCATCGACGGGATTCGTCTCCACGGCAGCACGCTCTCAGAAGCCATGAGCATCCTGAAGCAGTGCGGGCAGGAAGCCACGCTACTGCTCGAGTACGACGTCTCAGTGATGGGTCAGTTCAAACTCTCTGCTAATACTCACACTAACATCAATATTTGGAGTACACAGTAAGTTAAGTCACTATCAAACAGACCTACAATGATTAATTGATTAACAAAATTAATTAATAAGTATTTTGATAGTTGATCGTGTCTTTGAGAGATGAGATAAAACAGGACCAAGAACTGAACCCTGTGGAGCCCCATGTGAACACTTGTACTGTAAATTGGAGGTTTTTCACTGTGTGTCTCTGTTGCCCTCCGCCAGATTCTGTTGCCACGGCGTCGGGGCCGCTGCTGGTGGAGGTTGCCAAGGCGACAGGCTCCAGTCTGGGTGTGGCTCTGTCCACCTCCATGTTCTGCAACAAGCAGGTCATCATCATCGACAAGGTCAAACCAGCCAGCATAGCAGACAGGTACCTGACCTCCGACCTCGAGCCACTGATTCAGCTTTTCTACTTTAACTTTTTTACTGTTTTCTGTAGCAACATACCTGTACTCTTATTCCTCCAGAATTCATAATATGTAAATCTGTTTGTGCGGAACTGATTATGTGTGTGTGTTTATGTGTATATTGTGTGTGTGTGTGTGTGTGTGTGTGTGTGTGTGTAGGTGTGGTGCTCTGCATGCAGGAGATCACATCCTGTCTGTTGATGGGAAGTCGATGGAGTTTTGTTCTCTGGCTGAAGCCACTCAGCTGCTCTCTGCCTCCTGTCAGACCGTCCGCATGGAGATCCTGCCACAACACCAGGCCCGACCGGCCCTGAACGCACCACAGCACGGTATAAACACACACAGCAGGCCCAACCGGCCCTGAACGCACCACAGCACGGTATTAACCCACACACCAGGCCCGATCGGCCCTGAACGCACCACAGCAGGGTATTAACACATATACCAGGCCTGAACAGCCCTGAATGCACCACAGCGTGGTATAAAACTCACACCAGACTTCACTGGCCTTGAATGTACCACAGCAGGGTATTAACACTAACACTACTAATAAATGATTTGATAAAAATGAATAACATTCTGTACATATAAAAGATTACATAAACAGGATGTAATCTTTTATAAAGCTGTGATACAGGCAGCTACCTGACCTCTGACCTTTCCTTCTGTCTTAACCTAAACACCCTCCTGTGTGATGGTGTGTGTGTGTGTGCAGTCAAGGTGCAGCGTAGTCCCCGTCCCCTCCCCTGGGAGACCGGAGGTTCCGCCCCTATCCTCCCCCCATACCACTACAACACGTACCACCCTGACCAATCAGCTGCCAGATCGCACAACCGCCATACAAACAACCCTCGTACGTCCGCCTCGCTCTCTCTCTCTCTCTCTTCCTGAAGTGTGTTGTTTTCGTTTGAGAGAGAGACCTCCGCTTATCATCTCTCTCTCTTCCTCTGCAGCTCTTAGCCACTCGTTCTCTCCCGGCTCCATGTCGGCCTATAGTCTCTCGTCCCTCAACATGAGCACTCTGCCCAGGAACATGTATCCCACGAGTCCACGGGGCACGCTGATGAGGAGGAAGGCCAAGAAGAAGGACTTCAAGAGTTCCCGTGAGTCTGACCTCTGACCTCTGACCTCTGACCTCTGACCAGGGCTGTAGACCCACATTTCCTCTCAGATCACTGTTGGTGTGAGTTTCATTTCATCACCAGTGAGCTGAGCTTGAAACAAAAAGGAGAGCCGAGCTGAAATAAATCCAAGCTCCTCTTTCAGATGACAGTTTCAATCTTTTTGGATGTTTGGATCAGTAAGCAGGTGAATCTTCATAACATTTCATTAGGTTGAAGGAACAAATCTGTTTAATCAGAATGAAGTGCAAAGATTATTTTATTCGTGCCAGTTGGTCCAGGCTGAAATATCTCAACAACTGTTGGATGGATTGTGATGAAACCTGCTTCAGACGTTCATGTTCTCCTCAGGATGAACTTTAATAACTTTGGTGATCCTCATCATCAGGTCAACATTTTAATGTGTCCAATACTTTGATTTATGAAGAAATATCTGCAGAACTAGTGACATTCCCATCAGCCTCAGCTGGACTTTCTATTAAGTGCTAATTAGCAACTGACAGCATGCTAGCACACTAAGCTATGATTGTGAACATGGTAAACATTATGGCTGCTTAGCATCAGCATATTAGCATTGCCATTATGAGCATGCTGATGTTAGCATTTAACTCAAAGTGTGCTTCAGTAGAGCCTCACAGAGCTTTGTTTGAGTTTGTTTTTATCCTTTAATGAGCTTGTGACCCTTTGGGTTTATCTTGGGGAACTGTTGGGTACCCTGAACCACAGGTTGGGCACCTCTAGGCACACTAAGTCTGCTTTTTTTTAATCTGGTTTTAATTTGTCATAAACAACCTGCACACCTGTCCAAACATTCACACATTACACCAAAATAAAAAATAAATATTAACATATAATGGAGTAAAATTAAGTCTCGGTTTAAACTCTTTCTTCTACGCCTCTCCCTCAGTGTCTCTTGCGTCCAGCACCGTCGGCCTCGCCGGTCAGGTCGTTCACACGGAAACCACGGAGGTGACGTTGCTCGGTGATGGCATCATGGGGTTCGGCCTGCAGCTACAGGGTGGCGTCTTCGCCACGGAAACGCTCTCCTCACCACCGCTCATCGCTTACATTGACCCCGACAGCCCGGCTGAGAGGTACTGAGAGGAACTATACTACTGCTACTCATTATAATACATTTTATTTACTTCATATCGTACCTTTCCTATGTATAAAATGCAGCTTGAAGGGCTTTATTAAAAAAAGCAGACATTTAAAAAAAACTTAAATATCAAAAGACCTACAACAGCTAAAAGAAATGAGAATAAAATCAGTAAATCATAAATAATATGACACACTGTGTGTCTGTGTTATAGACTGTGTTTTACATCAAAGTAATGTAACAACAGAAAACAATGTAGTTTATTTCTTTTATTATAGTTTTTATTTAATTCTAATTTCATTTATTTCGTAGTAATTTTAATTTTTAATTTTAATCTTTATTTTTATTTTTTTCTCACATAATGTTTTTTACATTTTCAGAATATATTTTAATTGTATTTGAACATTGTTTTCATTTTAACACACATTTTTATTAATGAATCCTGTTAGATTCAAGGTTCAGATTTACTGTCATTACTCTCCTCCAGGCGACACACTGAGATGTGTGTAAGACACTCTAACCTCCATTGTGTGTGTGTGTGTGTGTGCGTGTGCGCGTGTGTGTGTGTGTGTGTGCGTGCGTGCGTGTGTGTGTGTGTGTGTGTGTGTGTGTGTGTAGGTGTGGTATCCTGCAGATCGGTGACAGGATTTTGTCCATAAATGGAGTTCCTACTGAAGACTCGACTCTGGAAGAAACCAATCAGCTCCTCAGAGACTCGTCCATCACCGCTCAGCTCACACTGGAGATTGAGTTCGACGTGGCTGGTACACACACACACACACACACACACTTGTCATGTATTTGGAGGTGAGGGGTAAAGGCAGTGTTTCCAGCTCACTGCATGGCTCACACATGCAGGCTTCCTGTGATGCGGCAGGCCGACTCTCCACAGCGAATCCAGCTGTTATCACACAGCGGCTGCGTGAACAGAGCCGTTCTCTCGCTGTCGATTTTTATCGCAGCTTCCTGTTCTCTCCACTTCAGAGCTGATTCACCCGTTTGTTCACTTAAACGCTGCTCATTGTCTGGGCTTAGTTTCAGACAGGCGGCTTAACATCGGATAAAATTAACACAGCAATATTCCTTTCTTGAACATCTAGAGGAAGGTTTGGATGGCGGTCTGCCAACAGTAATCCTGGAATTTAGCCGCAGCTGTTTTGTTGCTGCTTCCTGTCTATGTTTCAGTTAATTTCCTCCATAAATCTGTTACTTTTGTACTTCAGTGCAGTAACGTCAGCTAGCGTAAGAAGCAGTAATGCAACAAATACACGGCGCCGAATGCTCGGCTAAATCGACTAAAGAAGAAGAGGAAGGAAAGCTAATTAATAGAGCTTCGTTACCACAGTGCTCAGTTTAAGTGTCCTTTTGTCCCACTTTCACATTACTGTGTACGTTTTCTTCAAAGTTCTCTTCTTCAAAAGTTTCTTTTCATTCAGTTTCAGTCTCGACGTGAAAAAACAAACACAAGCGTTTAGTGTCAGAGTGTGTTGATGAAATCAAACCTGCTGTGAGACAAAGCAGCCGTCTGGTGTCTGTGCTGATTGTCTGTGTTTCAGTCTGTCTCTCTGGTGTCTCACTGTAATTTGTCAGACTCTTTGTCAGTGTAACGTCCTCCGCCTGGTATAAATAACCACCTACGCCTGAGCTGTTGTCATTAATGACTCACAGACGCAGTGAGTGAGTTCCTGCAGGAGATATCATCGATGCTAATCACAGCATGCAGCTCGGCTGACACAAACAACCGTACGACCTAACGTATGTGGACGCCTCCGATCGATGTCTCAGATTGGTTCTGTGATTAAAATGCATTTGGTTCTGTGCCCATTGACGGAAAAACAATCAAGCAAATTGAATGTTTATGTGCCAGTTTTTATCGTGATATTCATGAAAAATAGTCACCAAAATAGATTTCTGTGGCAAATACATTAAAAACAACATGAATAAACAAATTCCATCAGTCCTACACTGAAAATGTTACTGCAGTAAAAGTGTGTAAGTATAATGAGGGAAAAGTACTTCAAGTATCAAAGTAAAAGTACTGAGTGCAGTAAAATGTCCCTGTGACTGTTCTCCTGTTCTCCTGTTCTATCTGTTCTACTGTTCTCCTGTTCTACTGTTCTACTGTTCTATCTGTTCTCCTGTTCTCCTGTTCTACTGTTCTACTGTTCTATCTGTTCTCCTGTTCTACTGTTCTATCTGTTCTCCTGTTCTACTGTTCTACTGTTCTATCTGTTCTACTGTTCTCCTGTTCTACTGTTCTACTGTTCTATCTGTTCTCCTGTTCTACTGTTCTATCTGTTCTCCTGTTCTACTGTTCTACTGTTCTATCTGTTCTACTATTCTCCTGTTCTATCTGATCTACTGTTCTCCTGTTCTACTATTCTCCTGTTCTATCTGATCTACTGTTCCCCTGTTCTACTGTTCTCCTGTTCTATCTGTTCTACTGTTCTCCTGTTCTATCTGTTCTACTGTTCTCCTGTTCTACTGTTCTATCTGTTCTACTGTTCTCCTGTTCTACTGTTCTACTGTTCTATCTGTTCTCCTGTTCTACTGTTCTATCTGTTCTCCTGTTCTACTGTTCTACTGTTCTATCTGTTCTACTATTCTCCTGTTCTATCTGATCTACTGTTCTCCTGTTCTACTATTCTCCTGTTCTATCTGATCTACTGTTCTCCTGTTCTACTATTCTCCTGTTCTATCTGATCTACTGTTCCCCTGTTCTACTGTTCTCCTGTTCTATCTGTTCTACTGTTCTCCTGTTCTACTGTTCTCCTGTTCTATCTGTTCTACTGTTCTCCTGTTCTACTGTTCTATCTGTTCTACTGTTCTCCTGTTCTACTGTTCTACTGTTCTATCTGTTCTACTATTCTTCTGTTCTATCTGATCTACTGTTCTCCTGTTCTACTATTCTCCTGTTCTATCTGATCTACTGTTCTCCTGTTCTATCTGTTCTACTGTTCTCCTGTTCTATCTGATCTACTGTTCTACTGTTCTCCTGTTCTATCTGATCTACTGTTCTCCTGTTCTATCTGTTCTCCTGTTCTACTATTCTCCTGTTCTATCTGATCTACTGTTCTCCTGTTCTACTATTCTCCTGTTCTATCTGATCTACTGTTCTACTGTTCTCCTGTTCTATCTGATCTACAGTTCTCCTGTTCTATCTGATCTACTGTTCTCCTGTTCTATCTATTCTCCTGTTCTCCTGTTCTATCTGTTCTATCTGATCTACTGTTCTCCTGTTCTCCTGTTCTGTCTGATCTCATCAGATTACTGTGACTCAGTGGTTCATGTCAAAGCAGGATTTTACTGTTGGAGCTGGTTGAGCTTCATTTTAACTAATGATTCTTTTCATTCTGGATCAATCAGCTGATTATTTCCTCCATTAATCGATCGATCGATCGGTTTGGAAACATCGTGAAAATAGTGAGAAATGAACAGTTATAAAAATAGGTGCTAATTAATATTCTTGTCTTTCTAATTTGCATTTATTGGATGTAACTTAAGATGTCAGATACATGCAGTAGAGTTGAAGTAAAAAGTGAACTCAAGTAAAGTACAAGTACCTCACATTTGTACTTAAGCACAGTACCTGAGTAAAGTGCTCTAAGTATTTAGCTCTTTGTTTCTTCAGCAGAGATCGAAGTACTCTGACTGCTGACGCCAAGTTTAAATTCCCTCAAATATATTATTATATTGTTCACCACCAAATATTCCAAACTTTGTGCGTGCGATAATATTTAGAGGAGAGCCTCGATTAACTCTCTGCGTCTGTTTGTGTCTCTCAGAGTCGGTCATCCCCAGTTCAGGAACGTTTCATGTGAAGCTCCCAAAGAAACCAGGAGTGGAGCTGGGAATCACCATCAGCTGTGAGTAAAAACATAAAAGGAAGAAATATATTCGCTCATCTGTAGACGGTGGAAAAGAAAAAGTAGTTCAGAGCGTTCAGGAGCAAAATAAAACCTGTGTTTGTCGGTGTTCGAGGTGTGGCTGTGTGGACGGCAGCATCAGTCGGTCTACTTTCATCCACACTGAAATATCTCAGCAAGTATTTGCCTTGAGATTTTGTACAGACGGTCATGGTCCCCAGAGGATGAGTCTTAATGATGTCAGTGAGCATGTGACCGTTCTTTCTTGACTGAACTATCTGAACAACGCTCAGGTGGATTGTTGGTTCAGACATTCATGTTCCCCTCAGGATGAACTGACTCCAGCTCAGCTGCAGGATTTCCACTTTTTAAATATCCAGATTCGAGTTTTCCTGTTGGATTTTTTTCACATCATGTGCGCACATCTGTGAGATGAAAGTTTTATTTGAAATGAATGATTTCATCATAATATATTGAGCCATGGCCCTCCTCCACATTTGTCAGTTCAATATTACATTACCTGCTTTGATTTTTCTTTTTAACATTCAATCATTATCCCGAAGAGTCGAGTAAACAAGCTGAATTATCCTGTTTGAACTTTTCTGTCTGCGTAAAAATCACCTTTGACTGTCTGCCTGTCTGTCTGTCTGTCTGTCTCTCTCTCTGCTGTCTGTCTGCCTGTCTGTCTGTCTGTCTGCTGTCTGTCTGTCTCTCTGTCTCTCTCTCTGCTGTCTCTCTGCTGTCTGTCTGTCTGTCTGTCTGTCTCTCTCTCTGCTGTCTGTCTGTCTCTCTCTGTTGTCTGTCTGTCTGTCTGTCTGTCTGTTTGTCTGTCTCTCTGCTGTCTGTCTGTTGTCTGTCTGTCTGCCTGCCTGTCTGTCTGTCTGTTGTCTCTCTGCTGTCTGTCTGTCTGTCTCTCTGTCTCTCTCTCTGCTCTCTGTCTGTCTGTCTACTGTCTGTCTGTTGTCTGTCTGTCTGTCTGTCTGCCTGTCTCTCTGCTGTCTCTCTGCTGTCTGTCTGTCTGTCTGTCTGTCTCTCTCTCTGCTGTCTGTCTGTCTGTCTGTCTCTCTGCTGTCTGTCTGTCTGTCTGTCTGTCTCTCTGCTGTCTGTCTGTCTCTCTGCTGTCTGTCTGATGTCTCTCCGTCTGTCTGTCTCTCTGCTGTCTGTCTGTCTGTCTGTCTGTCTGTCTGTCTGTCTGTCTCTCTGCTGTCTGTCTGTTGTCTGACTGTCTGACTGTCTGTCTGATGTCTGTCTGTCTGTCTCTCTGCTGTCTGTCTGTCTCTCTGCTGTCTGTCTGTTGTCTGTCTGTCTGTCTGTCTGCCTGTCTGTCTGCTGTCTCTCTGCTGTCTGTCTGTCTGTCTCTCTCTCTCTCTCTCTCTGCTGTCTGTCTGTCTCTCTGCTGTCTGTCTGTCTGTCTCTCTCTCTCTCTCTGCTGTCTGTCTGTCTGTCTGATGTCTCTCCGTCTGTCTGTCTGTCTGTCTGTTTGTCTGTCTCTCTGCTGTCTGTCTGTTGTCTGTCTGCCTGCCTGTCTGTCTGTCTGTCTGTCTCTCTGCTGTCTGTCTGTTGTCTGACTGTCTGACTGTCTGACTGTCTGTCTGATGTCTGTCTGTCTGTCTCTCTGCTGTCTGTCTGTCTCTCTGCTGTCTGTCTGCTGTCTGTCTGTCTCCCTGCCTGTCTCTCTGCTGTCTGTCCATCTGTCTCCAGCTCCGTCCAACAGGAAAGCAGGTGATCCTCTCATCATCTCTGACATCAAGAAAGGCAGCGTCGCTCACAGGTACTCACACACTCTGACCTGAACCCGAGTCCTCACCCTGACAGGTAGTGACGTTATGGGGACTGGTGGAAGGCGAGTCCCCACAGTGTGACTGTGTCAACAGACTAATGTCCCCACAACATCAGTAACACAAATCCACACACACACACACGCACACACACACACACGCACACACACACTCACACACACACACACACACACACACACACACACACACTCACACACACGTATCTGACTGTAAATCTCAGTCAGCCTCATATTAAACTACTCCATTACAAGTAAAAGTCCTACATTCAAGATTTGACTGAAGTAAAAGTGCAATGAATTATTTAATTTAGCTCCTTTTAAATGCTTCATATACTGTTGAATAGTTATTATATAAACTGATATTGTGTTTGTTAAAATCTTGATCTGTAAAGTGACTTCAGCTGTCAGACAAATGCAGCAGAGAAAATTTACAAGTGGAAAATAGAAACACTCAAGTAAAAGTACCTCAAAACAGTACTGAAGTGCAGTACTTGAGTAAATGTACTGAGTTACTTTCCACCACTGTAAACCGTAGAGTGTCAGCTGTCTGTGGTTGGTTGGTTAATTAGGCTAGCAGTCCGTGTGTGTGTGTGTGTGCGTGCGTGCGTGCGTGCGTGCGTGCGTGCGTGCGTGCGTGTGTGTGTTTTGTAGGTCATGTGTTTTGGAGTGTGAGTTAAAATGCTTCTGTTGGCTCGTCAGCAGGTCACAGCTGTTCACTCGGTGTCACTGCGTGCAGTGAGGGAACGTTACTGTCTGTGGGAGATTCACCGGTTTGGTAACGGTTCTCTGTTTTGCTGTTTTCAGGACGGGAACGTTGGAGTTGGGAGACAAGCTGCTGGCCATCGATAACATCCGGGTGGAGAACTGCTCCATGGAGGAAGCCGTTCAGATCCTGCAGCAGTGCGAGGAGCTCGTCAAACTGAAGATCCGAAAAGACGAAGACAACTCAGGTATAAAGTCTGGATTCAGGCTACATGATATTTGTGTGTGTTAAGATGGTCATTAAATATCATAGAGACTCGTCTGAGACACACGACGGACCACATGTTGGTCCCCGACCAATCACGGCTTGCCATCTTTCACAAGGTGCATGATGTCATCCCAGCATTATTTGACCACCATCAGTACAGTTTAATTTCGTGGGACTCCCCCCGCTGTCTAATGGGAGGTCACATTAAACATCTAAGAAAAACTGAGTCATCAGTGTGTTGTCTATTATGGGCTGTAATGAAGACGGTGTCCTCCAGGGGTCAATAATTAGACCGTGGACTGTCTGTTCACCAGCCTCAGTCTCTCATTAGCTGATCATACTGCTGCTTGTCTTTCTCAGAGAAAGTGATGTGAATGGTTGCATTTCCTCATGTGGACGAGACGCTCGCAGACTGTTGATTAAACCCTGAGAATATGTTCAAGCATCTTTCAGACCCTCCTCTCAAAGACCCCTTTGAACGTCATCAGGCATCTCAAGGACCTCCTTAAAGACCTGTAGAATTTTTTCAAGGACATTTCAGCACAAATCAAGGGCCCCTAAAACCTCTTCATCATCAACCAGAACCTCCTACAGTCCTTTATTAATCCCTTAATGTCAGATTTTACTTTTTTCAAGGTAGCTTCAAGGTTGGAAAACAATCTTTTCCAGGCTGCCTGACAGCACTTTATGCATTTAGTGAAAACTTCAGCCTGATGTATATCAAATATCTCAGGAAACGCCATGCTCTCACAGTCATTCAGCGTTCACCTGTGCTGAATGAACCTTTATCGACTGTTTCAGATGAACAGGAAGTGTCCGGCAGCATCATCTACACGGTGGAGCTGCAGAGGTACGGAGGCCCGCTGGGAATCACCATCTCAGGCACCGAGGAGCCCTTTGACCCCATCATCATCTCCTCACTGAGCAAGGGAGGGCTGGCTGAGAGGTGCACACACACACACACACACACACACACACACACTCACACACACACACACACACACTCACACACACACACATTACATTACTCTGACATTAATCCTAGCACATGTTCAGGATTCAAAGGTTTTATTGCTGAAAAGGCCAGTGTGCAATAAAAAATAATTATTGTAATAACTTAAAGATACAAATTTTAATATAATAATAGAATATTTAAGAGCTGAAGTGTGTATCGGCCCCTGGTGAAGGTTTAGAGCAGGCGTTCTCAAACGTATCACTCACAGCTCCGGATCTGAAGGTCAGAGTATGGAACCATGGTGATAACAAAAAAACATTTAATCAATTAATCAACGTCACATCTCTTGTAATTGGGCAGCATGAAACCGAGGCAGACGAGGCCCAAGGCTATTATTGTTTCATATTTCTTACTAAATTAATGTTATGTTTATGAGTCTATATCAGTGTGAACAGACTCCTGAAAACATGGAAAATCTCAAATGATAACCAGATACTGAACAAGAAAAATAATGTAAAATAAGAAAACTGCCTGCCAGTCAATGATTCCTTTGTTTTCAGTAAAACTTTAACGATATCCTGCAGTGCCTGAAGAAATGAACGATAAGGCCAAACAGTGACAGATGTGTTCAGATCAGGAGGAAGTGGACAACGTCGCCATCTGCTGTTCATGTTACTGCATTTTAACATCATGTTCTTTAGGATTTGTTTATTCGCCATTTTTTTAATTCTGTGTTTGTTTTATAAATGTTGTCAGACTGAAATTTATATTTACTTTTTTTTCTTATTTTTTAAAGGACTCAAAGTAAACACTATGTCAGTGTTGCAATTTTACTTTAAGTGCTTTAGAGTCTGTTTTATTGTTCTGAAATAATGTCATCAAGTGTAATTTTGTTTGGAGTCGCTGCAGGAATCAGAATCAGGTTTATATGCCAAGCAGGATTTCACATGCATGTATGAAGAATATGTGCAATGTGTGACAACAATGACCCAGGGATGCTCTAACCCTGGCTGTGTGCGTATTTGTGTGTGTCGTTGCGTACCGTAGGACCGGTGCGATCCACGTAGGGGATCGTATTCTGGCCATCAACAGCAGCAGTCTGAAGGGGAAACCTCTGAGTGAAGCCATCAGTCTGCTGCAGCAAGCAGGAGAGACGGTCACACTGAAGATCAAGAAGCAGGGAGAGCGTACGTCTTCACACGTGTACACGCATCCGTCGGATCTTTCCTTCACTTAGAATATACGTTTTTATAATAAGAATGCTTTATTTCTTTTTAGTGTCAAGCCCAAAGTCCTGCGTGATTGGTCCAGGCTTGGGGCCAGGGGCGGGGCTTAGCCAGGAGCTCCAGGACGGGGAAGAGGAGCCTGTTGTCATGGTCACGCCTCTGTCAAACCAGAGAGCGTTTAGCACGCTGCCGTCAGTCGACAGCGCTGTGGAGTCCTGGGATGGATCCAATGTGGACAGCAGCTTTACCACCCCGGGTAGGAAGCTGACCTCTGACCCCTGACCTCTGATCTTCTGCACTTTCAAATTTTAAGACTTTATTGTGCTTGATTATATTTATATTTGTGTGTGTGTGTGTGTGTGTGTGTGTGTGTGTGTGTGTGTGTGTGTGTAGCTCCTCCATTCCAGTCGTCTCCATACAGTTTCCACGAGTGGCGCAACGCCAAGACAACCAACAGCCAAACATCTTCCTCCACTCGCCAGAGAGCCAATCCGTTGTCAGATCTGGGTCTGAGTGACGACGACTGGGACCGCCCACCGCTTGGAGGGTGAGTGAGAGAAAGAGAGAGACAAACAGATTTTAAACCAACACTGGGCAGATAAGGTTCAATATAATTAGATAATTACAGATAAATGAATAGAAACATTTGATAATTTGTAAAAAAAAAAAAACAATACATATATAAATATATAATGTTTCATAATCTTTTATAATTGCTTCCAAATGAGAAGTTATGTTGCAAAAGAAACTGTAAAGGAGGTTCACCCACTAATAGCATAAATAATAATACCATCTAATAGATAGATACTGAAAGGTCAGATTTATCAGAATAAGATAACAGAAATATGAAAGAATGTACGCAGTAATACCTGGAAAACAACACGGTTTATTGTTTTAGAGAGTAGTAATTAGAGAGAGTAAACGTTTCAAAATACAACATTTTTTGAAAACACCTAAAATTCTCTAGTGAGGTTACGTCAAGTTGATGAAGCTGTGAGGAGGGAGCAATGTCACTGAATACATTTACACAAGTTTTTTACTTTTGAAGTTCTTGTACTTTGAGTGTTTTTATTGTATGCTTCTATACAAATCGACTCCACTCAAACAAACACTGTGAAGGCGTCACTTTGGCCTCATCGTCACCACATTTCTCACTATTTTCACAATGTTTTCAAACCGAACGATCGATCGATTAATGGAGGAAATAATCAGCAGATTGATCCAGAATGAAAAGAATCATTAGTTAAAATGAAGCTCAACCAGCTCCAACAGTAAAATCCTGCTTTGACATGAATGACTGAGTCACAGTAATCTGATACTGAATACCTTTACTTTCAATCCTTGAAATACATTTTCCTCATTATACTCACATACTTTAGTATAGTAAGTAATGATTCTATTTTCTGCATTTTTACTAAATTTCCCCCCTAATTAGCATGTTAGCATTCAAATTCAATTCAAACTCAAATCAGTGGGAGTTGATAGCAGCGAGCTAACAGCAGTAACAGTGGTGTGTCTCTGTCTGCAGAGCCTGTAATCTGCCCAGCGGCCTAATCACTGACAGCAGGTACCACCCTGACCTTTGACCTGTAACCCCCACACAGTCCTCAGTCACCCCTCTGACCTACAGCAGAAACCCTCACCTGGTGACCTTTGACCCCTGCCTCACTGACACATACACCTGATGGATATGTATGTTGTCACTGCACATGCCCCCACCTGTCGGAAAAACACAACTCTCACCAGCATGACCTGTCCGTCGCCCGTCCTCGTCTGTGTGTGGATCCGTCAGGATGTTCTCCTCTCTGATTGGATGACCTTTGACCTTTCCTCAGGTTCACTGTGGGGCATGATGGGACTGAGCCGGACCAGGAAGAGAACTTCTGGTCTCAGGCTCTGGAGGATCTGGAGACCTGCGGCCAGAGTGGTATCCTCAGAGAGCTGGAGGTGAGAAGTACTGTGACAGCTAGTATTATTACACGTATTAGTAGTAGTATTAGGAGCCGTGGAAGTAGTAATAATAGTTGGAGTATGAGTAGTAGGGCTGGGTATAATGTGAAATTATTTAATACTAGCACTGTGAAAAATACTTTTTTGCTATTTATTTTAAGAATCACAAACATTTTGTTTCTCTACAAAAGAAAAATCTCTGAATTGTTACATTTTGTATAATTACAAGCAGCTGTACAAGAGCTTTTTCTGAATCAAACTTTAAGTATTTTCTATAAATCAAACACACAATCAAAGATCAGAGAACTAGCAAACAAATTTACAATTTGATGAACTGTAAGTGACATTTTGGTCAGTACAGTTTGATAACTGGCCCTTGTGGCTGAAATCAGTTTCACAATTAATATAGGATATTTTCTTTAGAGTAATATTAGGGTTGTCACTTTATTTTAAAAAATCAAGTCTGAGGGACTTTAAACTAATGTGTAATTCTTTTGAATGAATTTGAACATAACCACTCTCATTCAGGAAATATTGATTGTTTCTATTTTTTCTATATCTATATTTTTTTTCCATGTTCGAACATTATTTCAATTAAAAAGAGACCGACCTAAGCAATTTGGTAAATTTATGCAAAAAGACCTTGAAAAAGATCCAGTAGATGTTTAATGTGAATAATTGTGTTCCACTGACAAAACTCTTCATACGTGTGCCTGCTTTGAGAATTGGTCATTGATGACACTGAATTATTACCCAGCCCAAAGTAGTAGTAATAGTAGTTGTAGTAGTATCAGTTCAGTGGTACTAGGAATAATAGTATACATTCTCACTGCGTGCTTGTTGGAAATGCAGCTGTTAAATGAAGTAATTAAGCTGAAAAGAGAAATGACTCCTTCTCTTCCAGGAGTCTGGAAAGGAAACGCACCTCCTCACTCTGGTATCCTCCTTCCTCTCCACTACTAACTCTCCTCCTGTCCTCTCCTCTCTCTCCTCTTTGTAACTGGAGTCTTAGCGTTGTGAAACATCAGACATGTTAGCTGTTTTTGAATGTGACTCTAACTGCACCCCGGCAGCAAGCTACAGACCATGGTGACGTCATTGTGACATTTTTAGTGACATCACCCAGCTTCTGACCAATCACACGGCAGAGTCATGTTGCACTGGGCATGGCGGATTGAGCAAGGCATGCTGGGAGAGCTTGTGCAAGGCCTGATGGGTAGTTTGTTTTGCCAGTCATGAAGCAGATCTGTCAAATCATGCATGCGTCTGATGAGTCTTTGATTCTGATTGGCTGAGAAGTGGGCATCTGTTGAGTGATGTGAGAACACCTGGGTAATCTCGATAGAAAGAGGAGTAGATTCTTGATTCAAGAGTAGATTATTGTACAAAAAACAGTAAAGTCAGTAAATCTATCAAAAGAAATATTCATGTTCAAATTAAGTTCAGACCATAGTAGATTCAGTCAATAAAGCTGTTAACAGAAAAAAAGTAGTAGTCCTGTTAGTAGATCCTGTTAGTAGATCCTGCCAGTAAAAATGGCTATAAATCCCACAAAAAGATCCTGTCAAAAGATCCTGTCAGTAATGTAAACAGCAGATCATCTCAGTATGAATAGTAGTTGCAATAGATCATTTTAGAAGAATGCCATACATGAAGTCAGTACCAGTTGAAATCCAGTCAGTAGAAACTGGTAGATACCAACTAAATATAGATAAGAAAAAGTTAAAAACAACTGAAGTGAATCCTGTTAGTAGATCCTTTCAGTACAAACAATAGTAGGTCTGTTCAGAAGACATAATCATGCATCAGGTTAGTGGATCTTACCACTTTAAACAGCAGTAGATCCTGCCAGTACAAAGAGAGGTACTGGAGATCCTGTAAGTAAATCTGTCTATATAAACAGATTATTGGATCTTACCAGTTGCAGATATACAGATCATGTATGTCAGTACTGCAAGTCAGTAGACACAACAGTAAATCCTGTCAGTAAAAACAATAGTAAATCCTTTCAGTAGATTTAACAAAAATCAGGTCAGTAGATCCTGTAATTATGCCCCCAGGGTACCTTTAAGTAGATTTGTCAATATAAACAAGGTCCTTTTAGTCCTAAACGGTGGGAGATCCTGTCAGTAGATATTAGTAAATCTTTCAGTACCAACAGTAGTAGGCAGATCCTTTCAATCAGAACAACAGTAGCTCCTCTCAGTATACCTTGTCAGTGAATCTGCCAACAGAAACAGTCATTGGTCCTTACAGTAGTAGATCCTGTCAGTACAAACAACAGTAGATAATACCAGAAGATCCCGCCATTAGAAATAACACTGGAACCAGTCAGTAGATCCTACCAGTAGAAGTAACAAAGAAGCAGATCACGTCATTTAACAGTATTTGATTCTGTTTGTTCTGTGAGAAGAAGCAGTTGATTCTGTTGGTAGAAGCAGTAGTCGATCCTTTCAGTGTAAATGAGTGCGACTAGATTCTCTCAGTAGATGTAGCCTTAACAAAGAAAAAACTAGTAGATCCTATCTGTTAATTTCCCCACGTTAGCAACAGTATATCACTGCAGTACCGTAACTGCAGTGATCACAATAGATTCTGTTCTACTCTGTAGATCCTGTTAGTGGAAACTTGTCCTGTCCTCATGTGATATCAACCGGGGTCAAAGGTCGGACTCCCTGGATGCCTTTGACCTTGATGTTTCTGATGGATCAAACTAGCTGTTTTTGACTGGCTGTCTGAGATTGGATATTTTTGATTGGTTATCTCCAGGCAACCATCATGTCAGGCTCCAGCCTTAGTCTGAACCATGACCCCACCCCCCTGCGCAGCACACTGGGTCGCCAGGCAAGCTTCCAGGAACGCAGCAACTCCAGACCGCAGGTAACCACGGCTGACCTCTGAAGTAACAAGTGACTGTTACACTCGACTAGACCTGTGTTATTTTATGTCAGATCTTAAACGTTAGTGTTATTTTTATCTATTTTTAACGTTGCGAGTAATTTTCCCGTACCTATTCTCAGGTGACAGCTCGGTCCAACACCTTGCCCTCTGACCCCCAGCGCCGAGCCTTTGCCATGAGGAAGATGAGGCAGGAGGTCAATGAGATCCTAAACCAAAACCCTGTGGAACTCCACAAGGTGATGTTTGACCCTTTGACACTTCAAAAGTGACATTAATCTTCTTGTTGTGATTCTAACAGTGTGTCTGTTTGCAGTTGACTCTAGAGAAGGCCTCAGACCTGGAGGATTTTGGTTTCAGTGTTTCTGACGGTTTGTTGGACCGTGGCGTTTACGTTAGCAACATCCGACCGGGAGGTCCAGCAGAGCGGGGCGGCCTCCGAGCCTATGACCGAATACTACAGGTACAAAATCACAAGACACACACAGATATGAAGTAAATGCTAATATCAGCATGCTAAAATGCTCACAATGAAAATGCTAGTATAATGTTTCCATGGTCATTATTTTAGTTTGGTGTGTTAGCATGTCAATATTTGCCAGTTAGCTGCAAACAAAGTACAGTTGAGGCGAATAGGAATGTCATTAGTTTTGCACGTATTTGCTCATAAACCAAAGTGTTGGACAAACTGGAATTTTATTCTGGTGATGGCTGAAGACAAAAAGTTTTGGGATCGCCAAAGTTTTTACACTTAATTCTTTGGGGCGAATGAGTGTGTTCATGAAAATCCATCCGTATGTTGAAATACTCCAATCTGGACCAAAGTGGTGGACTGACTGACCAACTGCCCTCTATAGTCACGCTGCTAGCATGGCTACTACAAAGGATATTTGGCCCTGAAAAACACTTTTCTTGGACATACTCCCCAAGTCGCTCAACAAAAGAGGATGTTGGCCTCCACTCACTTCAGCCACTTACGTTTTATGTCTTCCAGATTAACCACGTACGGACCAGGGACTTTGACTGCTGCCTCGTTGTTCCACTGATTGCAGAGTCTCCAAACCATCTGGAGCTCGTCATCAGTCGAAACCCCTCTTCCTCCTCCCTGCTCGCCAATCATACTGACAGCACTACCAACAGCAGCCACTCCCCTCAGCCAGTCGGCAGCGAGCTGGGACCATCAGAGCTCTCCGTTGGCCAAGGAGACGATGGTGGTCCGATCAAGTGGAGCCAACCGGGAGACGGGCTGGTGTCAGGGTTTGGCGTGGGGCAGGTGAATAATAAATCATTATAGCAAACAAAAACTGGATGAAACTGGATTAAGCCAGTTCTAACCAAACTGGACTGGAGAGGTCAACAAGGAAAACAATGCAACAAAGTTGAATTAAACTGGTTTAGAACCATCCAAACTGGTTCGGAGTGGACCCCCCATGGTGCTACACGCCCTCTGGATGAACTTTGACCCCTGACCACTAAAGTTTGACCTTTGAACTGCTAAAGCAGCCTGAAAGCACACTGATGGACTTTAGCAACTTCTCACCTTTTCACCTGAACCAGTTCTGAATACTGGTTCTACTGGTATCACTGGAACCAGAACTACAACTATTGATCCGACTGGAACCACAGGAGGTAGCCTCGTGCCATGGCAACTGATTCCATTGAAACCAGAGCCACAGTCAATGGTTTTACTGGTGTAAGATTAATGGTTGCTGGTTCTGCAAGCCTAGAAGTAGGGCTACTGGTCCTGCTGAAACCAGACCCACAGGCAATAGTCTTATTGGTTCAAGTCATGTGGGCTTTTGTCTTAGTGGTTTAAGAATCATGGCTACTGATTCCATTTAAGCCAGAGCCATAGCCAGTGGTCTGGTCCAAGACACATGGGCTCTGGTCTTAGTAGCTACGGAAACATGACCCCACTGGAGCCACAGCTAATGGTCTTACTGGTCCAAGACACGTGTGCTCTCGTCTGAGTGAACGCCGACCCATGGGCACTGGGCCAGCTAAAGCCAGAACCACAGAGAGTGGTCTTACTGGTCCAAGGCATGGTTCTTGTTCGTAGTCGTTTGTACTAAGCCACAGACATGACCACTCCAGAGCTGTGGCTCCTGGTCCATCTGGTCTTACTGGAACCAGAACCATGGCTTCTGGTTGTACTTGCCAAGAACCACAGCAGCACAAAGACTGATGGGACTCCAGAATCCAGAAACTTCTGATGGACAGAAAGGTTGCCAAGGAGAGTAGGGATGCTCCGATTAGGCTGTTTAGGGCTGATGTCATTGGGTTTGTCTAAACCATTACTGTCTGGTTTCTGTTCTTCAGCATTTAAAGGAAAGCTTCCTGCCTAAAAATCCCTTTCTAAGTCCACCACTGTGATTTATATCAAAGTCTTAACCTCACTGGGCCAAAACATATTACGATATTCTGCTGTTGCTTGTGTTGAAAGTTACTATCAGTAAATCCTCAACCTCTCTACATTTGAATTAAAGGAAGGAGTTTGAGCTTTCCAGTCCATCAGGTCTTAGTATGGATCCCACCAGGGTTGTGGATGGAAGTGTTACTGGTCCTGAAGGTTGGGTTTAGGCATCGAATAAAAGATGGTTATGGCTGAGTGCCAGTGTTGAGATGGTAATGTTTAAGTATGAAGTGGAAAATGGTTACGTTCAAAATTAGACGTGGGCGGGGTTAGGTGAGGGTTTGTTGTGGGTCAAGTTAGGATAAAAATCTTGAAAGATGAGATCCATAAGACCACAACAGGATGCAGTTGCTTGAATTTTATTCTGACATGCTGAGCAATCCTGCAAAATTCTAAGACATCCAAAATATTTAGAATTAGCTAGACAAATATACAATTTGCTTTCTTAACTTTTTTTTTTGAAGGTCGAGAGTAAACTTTGAGCCTCAGCTTTTATTTCAGCATGGACAAGACATCCTTAAATTGATGCATTAATGCTTTTGAAAAATGGAACTTTGAACATACAATTCCATGAAAACTGTGCAAACGCCACCAGAATTTTTTTTTCCAACACAATTTTTCAATTTTTAAGTGGACTTGGGTAGAAAATAAGTTTATATTTCTCAAAGTATTGATAAAGTATGGTTTATTGAATCAGTATTGACAAATTTGAAATGATAACCAGTACAAGTGGGGGGAAACAGGCAGCCATGATAGATTTGACAAAATTAAAACACAGTGTGAAAGACTTACTTTTTTATTGTAAATTCTAAGCATGGGCTATATAACAGTAGTGGACAAAGCCTCCTGGTATGAAAAGTGAAGCCAATGCAGAAGTGCCTTGCATTCTTTCTAATGGCCAGCAGGGGGCGGATCCACTGGTTGCAAAAATAAGTGAGCCTGTCGTCTGAGAAAATGACCCCACTTCTCACTTTATTTATTACCTCGGTAAATAATTTCCTAATAAATGTATGGTCTCAAGTCTTCTTACGGCAGGATGTTCATTTTATAAATTATGGCACCATTTGGAATGAAATAGATAAGACAGGGTATGCTTTAGGGCATGGCTAACCTTATGATTGACAAGTCGCTACCACAGCAACCTGTCCATCAGGATACAGGCGTAGTAATGCACATCCATAGCACTGTGTACAATTAAATAACCGTGAACTTGTTTTTGGGTGGTGTTCATGTTTTCATCACAGAAGCCTGCAGTGTCTTGCTTCGCATTTGGCAGCATCAGAAGACACTTTAAGAGTCAACTGTTAATTTTTCCCAAGAAGTACATTTTGATTTAAGCCTGTTTTTTGCCAGGCAAAATTAGCATCCAGGTTAATATCAAAGTGAATGTGAAGTGTCGATGCATCTTCCGAACCAAGCTAGCTAGTTACTGCTAGCGTTCTGACTCCGAAAAACCCACATGACATCGGCCAAAATGCCAAACTTGAGGCTTCAAAATGATAGTCCTCAAACCAGTTGGAGGCGTCACAGTGGCCACGCCCACTTCTTTTATACAGTCTGATTTTAAAAGAAATCAAGTCGTATCCGAGAATTATCAGCCGACACTGATCGGAGCATCCCTAATGAAATGGACATAAAGACAGAAGTTTACTGTTAACATTTTAGTTCTGTGCCATGAACGAGCTGCAGACTGGAAGAGTAATAATAATCATGTTAACAATAATGACGATGATGATGATGATGATGATGATGACACTGAGCAGTTCAATAAGAATCTTTTTCTACTGTTTACACCTGTTGGACTGGCCACACTGTGTGTATGTATGTGTGTGTGTTTGTGTGTTTGTATGTTATGTGTGTGTGTCAAACACAAGGCCAGTTAACCCCCTCCAACCTCAATTCTTCGTCTTGGCTTTGTCCCAGCCCCACTTCCTCCGTCGACCAATAGGCAGCCAGGATGACAGACAGACAGCAGTTCTGAGAGATTCAGCTGATTGGCTGGAACCAATCAGAAAAGAAAAACCTTCCCTGCCTGTCCGTGATTGGGTCTCCTCAACACACAAACTGACCAATCAGCTCCCAGGAAGAGGCCAAGCATGCCCCCACCCTGACTCCCTTGACCCCCCCCCCAGTAACAGTGATCTATTATGCTAATCGATCGGTGTGTTTTTTGATTGACTTGTCAGTTTTCTCTGTTTGTTTGTTTCCATGGCGACTGAACATGAAAAGATGTAAAATAGATTAAAAAACGGTTCAGTCCCATCGCTGTTCACATCGAAACCATCAAACCCTGAAAACCTTCACCTCATAACCACGAAAACAACGATGTTACACGAGAAAAAACTCCTGATAAAACAGGAAACCTGTGACAGTAAATACCTGTGTGTGTGAGTGTGAGTGTGAGTGTGTGTGTGTGTGCGTCTGCGTGTGTGCGTGTTTATTTTGGAGTGATGTCAACATCTGCCTGCTCTCACCTCAGTCTGAACTCACTATTTAAACTGGCCAATCAGCCCTCCCTCAGCACCAGTTGCCAGGAGAAACCCTCCCCGTGTTAAACAACCAATAGCCCTTTTCTAAAGGTCCTGTGCTTTGGAGAGCTTTGATTGGCTGTGACTGTGCAGCAGCTGTGATTGGCTGTTTATGTGTGGATAGTTGTGATTAGCTGCTTGACTCTGTCCCAAACTTTGTTAACTGTGATGTTTTGAATCTGAAGCACAATGCTAGCATGTAGTTAGCATGTGGCTAGCAGACAATAAGCACAGGGCTAGTATTAGTCTATTGTGGCTACCATAGGGTAAACACACACACACACACACACAGCACAAGGCTAATACTGGCTATGGTTACCATCTAGCAAACATATGTTTGCCATCTGGTTAGTACATGGTGAGAGCACAGTAAACACAAGGATGACATCTAGCCACCATATCAAGATGTTAGCACAAGGCGAGCCAAGGGCCAACACCTCACTAACATAATGTTTGGTGAGCACACACCTAGCAAAAGGCTAAGATAAGACTGACATCTGAAAAACACATAATATTTGGCTAGCATGTAGCTAACACAGGGCTAACACCTGGCTAACATAGGTTATATGTGGTCAGCACACACTTAAGACGAGGCAAACAGAGGACTGCAGCTGGTAAACTTAGCTAGTATTCAGGTAGTATTCAGCTACCGCAGGGCTAACACCTGAGTAACATAACCACTTGGTAGAACATTGCCAGTGCAAGGCTAACACAGGGCTAGCAAATGGTAAACATTGCCGATGTTTGGCTAGCACACAGCTAACACTGAACTAGCATCTGGTAAAAATTGCTTATAGTTGTTAAGCATATAGCAAAAGCAGCTAACACAACATGGTGTTAGCATAGGGCTAACACAGTTGGTTTAGCTCAATAATAACAGTACTGGTACTCATTTAGCACATGGTCAACATAGGGCTAAAACAACTAGTATTCACTTGGCACATGGTTAGCATTCACCATGTTATGGCTAACATTACACAAAAACTCCACTCAAAAACCTATTGATAGTGATGAGTAAAACAGCCTTGCCAGGAGATTTAGCGCTGTTAGCATTTTAGCGCTTAGCCGGAACAAACTGTTCCACCAATGGGAAAAAGCCACAGAGCTGAGGGGTGTGGCTTCAGGAGGGCTTGATGGGTGAGATCTAAAGCCATACACACTGTGTTTGTGCACATGTTTTGACTGTGTGTGTGGGTGTGTGTGTGCATGTGTGTGTACACGTGTTAGAGTGCGCATTTGTATATTTGTGTGTATGTGTGTGAGTGTGTAACATTGCAGGGATTTGCACTCTAGTGATTCACCTCAGCAAGACGTCCGCCCACACGCACCCACACACGCACACACACATGCACACACACATGCATTACACTGCCATTTGAAATAGTGGGTCAGATTAGTTTCCATGTAGCTTCACCAACCAACCAAACTGTATTTTTCTTTAAAGGAACAGGGATGTTGTAAAGTATTTTTGTACAAATTTAATACTTTGGTAGCATGACGTTCCTGGTGTTTGTCCTGTCGGGCTCCACTGCTCTCCTCCACCCCCCTTTATATGGACGACTACTGAGCAACAATAAAGATGAAGACCTACTGGGAGGACTGGACTCCATGTCTGTTTTTAAAAGAAACACACAACATAATCTCTCATCATTTTTGATATGGGGGGAAATGTACTTTATAAATGTAGTTTGAACAGTGAACTTCACTGGTGGTACCACGAACAGCTATAAACACAAATACAACAAATACGGAGAAAAGAACTGAAGTACTCAAATGGCCTATGACATTTACAATGAGAATTATACACAGCTGCAATAAATATTAAACTGGTGTAGTGTGGGCAAGGTCATATCATGAAAAATAAATATTTGCTAAATAATTGCTACAATAGCCTGTCAACAATGACCATTTCATTTATAGGTTATATGTATTGTAATTTATTGTTAGTTATAGTCTAGATATAAATATATATGCAGGTAAATCTGTGATTGGCTAATATTGACCCAGTCAATCCATAAATATTTTCAACCATTAAAAAGCCTTAAAGAAATATGGACTACGTTCTAAAAATACACCAACAGGTTATATTTATCAAAGGCCTTATCTTTTTAAACATCCACTTGAGCACCTGGATTTTTTATGCCACACTGAAGGTATGTTTTTCCATATGGCTATTTGAGCCAATACATGAATTCTTAATTGAATTAGCAGAAAATTAACTACCATGATATATATCAGTATCATAGCATGAAATGTCACACATAACGTTACCATTAATCTATGTACAACACAATAAAGTCAAGGACTTCTGGTGCTATGGCTGATAAAAGAAAGACGTGACACATCTGGACTGTGAACATAGCTGATGTTCACAGTCTTTAAATTTTGCTTGTGTTGGTCAAGCAAGGAAATGCAGTGATGGAGGAAGTATTCATGTCTTTTACTTTGGTAAAACTACTACTACTACTAAATTACTCCATTACAAGCCAAAGTCCTGCATTCAAAATTTTACTCAAGTAAAAAGTTAAAAATGTACTAGCATCAAAATGTAGTGAAAGCACTAAAAGTATACTCATTGTGCAAAATGTCCCATTTCAGAATAATATATAATAATAATTATTATTGTGTTTTAATTGAATTAATGTGTTCATTATTTTAATGTTGCAGCTGGTAAAAATGGAGCTAGTTTTTGATTAATATTATACGCTGCTGGGTAGCCTGTAGATTTCCTCTCTATGACCAGGAAAATATTGATTATTTAATTTTTATTATTTGTTGATTACATCTTATATTATTAATCTGAATGGAAAACAACTTTTAAGCAAAATCATAAAATACATGTTGAGGATTTAAAAGTAGAATATTTTCCTCTGGAATGTAGTGGAGTGAAAGTATGAAGTAGCAGAAAATCGAAATCTTCAAGTAAAGTATAAAGAAATAGTATAAGTACCTTATAAGACTTAGCGACAGTAATGGTTATTAACTTGTTTCCGTTAAAGCAGGAGCCGGATGTGACGTCCTCGCTCGGCGCTCTCCTCTCCTGCCTGCTCGGTGAATCGGTGTTGGATTTGTTCGGTCTGTTCTCCGGTGTGTTGTCGTTGTTAGCACCTGCGGTTGTTTCTCCGTCACGTTTCTGCACCGTTTCATCACCAGCTAACCGGTGGACACATTAACCGACCTCTCTGCTGGATAAATAACCACCGAGCCGGCAGGAAGCATGTCCACCGCCCTGGAGAGCTACATTAACCGTATCCTGCTGCTGCTACTAGCTGGCTAACATGCTAACTGCCCGTCTGAATTAATACATAAATGCTACTTAGCTTAGCGTTGAAGCTAGGAGATTTGTTTAGCTGTGTAGCTTCTGGGTAACTTAATAATGTTAATTTAATTTAATGAGTTTTTGTCCAGAAAAGTGCGTCGTTCCTTTAACTCAGTGTGATTCAGGTACTGTGGCCATCGTCACCTCAGACGGAAGGATGATTGTGGTGAGTTTAAATACATCCCGAACTGTCTGCGCGCGTGTGTTTGCACTGAAATGATTAGTCAAAGAATTGATCGATTGATCAGCTGTACAGTAATGCATGCTTGTGTCGTATTGCTTGAGTGGTGTTTGTTCTGTTTTCTTTGCTTTTAGATCAGCATGTTTCTGTGTAATCTGGTTACTTCAGATCAAAGTCAACTGTAGTTATTAGGAAAACTTGTCTTTATGAAGACAGAACTGTTGTGTGATTAGAATATAGAATAACTTGAGTGACACTGTCACAGGACGTGTTCAGGTACATTTAAAAAGAAAAGAGTTGTAAGTTTTCCATTTATTTATTTAGTTGAACAGTTATAAAGTAACACCGAGTCACTTATCACAGTATCACAACAACAACAACAACAGCCACAGTTGGGCCTTAACGCTTGTGTGTGTGTGTGTGTGTGTGTGTGTGTGTGTGTGTGTGTTCAGGGCACTCTGAAGGGCTTCGATCAGACCATCAACCTGATCCTGGATGAGAGTCATGAGCGGGTGTTCAGCTCCAGTCAGGGGGTGGAGCAGGTGGTGCTGGGCCTCTACATCGTCAGAGGAGACAACGTGTGAGTGACCTTTGACCTTTCACAGTGGACTGTTGGTCCATCATGTCAGCTTTATGTTGTTCACGTCAAAGATGAAAACAAATCCAGCAGATGAATAGAAGTAATGAATACTGTGTGTGTGTGTGTGTGTGTGTGTGTGTGTGTGTGTGTGTGTTTCAGAGCGGTGATTGGGGAGATCGACGAGGAGACGGACTCCACTCTGGATTTAGGAAACATCAGAGCTGAGCCGCTCAACTCTGTGGTCCACTGACCTCTGTTCCCCGCTCTGTGTCTCCATGGCAACAGATGATAGCGTGACTCGTGCCTCTTCCACGCGTACACGGGTATTTTTCAAAAAGCAGCTTTCTCTATGTTCTAGGCCTTTGAGGCAGTTTGAGGTCACTGAAAAGCTTTTTGAAAACTCGGGTCCAGTTGAGTTTTTGTGAACGGGATTTTTTTTGAGAGAGAGAAGAAGAAGGAAAATCCCGGTTTTAAAAATGACCCGTGTACGAGTGGAAGAGGCACCAGTTGTGTTTCAGGAGCTGTTTTTGGAGCAGGTTTACTGAGTTCTCGGGATCACCTGAGACCAACTGATGTTTGATGAAAACACGTGAACCTGCCCCCACCAACAGACTCCTGAAGCCACTTTTTCTGTTTGTATTTTTTATAAATAAAAACGTGAATTGCTAGAAGTTGTTAGAAGAACTTGTTTTTGCTTGGAGTCAGTTTTTGTCATATTGAGGTTGTTTAATAAAGTTTCATTTCTCAAATAAACACAACCAGACTGACAGACTTCACTTTGACTTCATCTCGTTCACACTTTTTAGAATTAAACTCTGAATTTTAACGATGTTCATTATAATAATTAGCTGATAAAAGTACATCTGAAAACATAAACTAAGACAGAAATGATTCTTACTTAAATTTAATCCTGTAAATTAATTAATGAAATGAACTCTTTATTTCATGCTTTTCATCAGCTGTTTTCAGACTTTCATGTGTCCTCAGCGCCCTCTGCTGGTCAGACTCTTGCATTACTTCACCTGCACAGTATATTGTAAATATAAAAACCTTTTGACTGAATATCCTGATCAAGGCCATGTTAAATCAATACAGCTTTTCACTGGTGATCAATAGATAAGTATAATTACAGTAGGTATAAACAGTACTGAACAATACAATCAGTACATTTTCATTCTGTTCAAAAGATTTAGAAAATAAAACCTGTAAATCATCAAATCACATTCTACAAAATTATGCAGATTTTATGGAAATGAAAGATGGAGAATGATTTCTTTTGGAGCTGCTGAAAGAAAACAGATACTTCATTTAATATGTTCAGGGGTTTTTTTTGTTGAGTTGAGGCCTAATCATTAATAATCGCCCCCACTGAGCTGATTAGTAGACTGCTTGTCTCCACCCAGCAAGTGAAACACACCTGCTGAGATAAAGTTTCTTACTTTTCAGATTCAGATCAATAACAGACAACACAATTAACAAATCAAATGTGATACATTATTAAAGGTTAGGATAAAACTTTATTGATTTTAGATCATGAACTATCCAGCTGTGTAAAAAGTCATTAAAATTAGCATTTACATTAAAATGATGAACACATTAATGCATCAATTATTATAATCCAATAATATATATTATTCTGAAATGGGCCATTCTACATGATTACTTTTGGTATTTTAAATGTTTTTTACTAAAAGTTTAGTACTTTTACTAAAGCAGTTTAACTCTTTGAATGCAGGACTAAGATGTGAGAACTTCTTCTTTTGTTACAGTCGATTTATTTGTAATGTTTACATCACATGTGTGCTGAGACGCTTGTGATTCACTGATCCAGGTCACAACATGATGGTTGTCACTCTGCAGAGGTTTCTGTTTTAATGTTGATAAATGAAAGCGTTAAGATGCTTCATGAGGTAGCAGCAGTTCTTTCACCAAAGGCTGTTTGTGTTGAGTTCGTGTGTCTTCATTTGTTCCCAGAATCAGAGCTTTCTGCAATCGATTGATCTGGTCTGGAGTCGGAGCCGGATCCTCATAATGGATCCGCAACCAGGAGACCCCTGAAAATACAACAAAACAATCGTCACCATCATCATCATCATCTGATCATCATCATCACTACTATCATCATCATCATCACCATGATCATCATCATCACCATTATCATCATCACCATCACCATCATCATCATCACTACTGTCATCATCATCATCATCATCATCATCATCACTATTATCATCAACTTATCATCATCATCATCATCATCATCATCACTACTGTCATCATCATCATCATCACTATTATCATCAACTTATCATCATCACCATCATCATCACCATCACCATCATCATCATCATCACCATCATCACCACCATCGTCATCCGATCATCATCATCTGATCATTATCATCATCACCATCATCACCATCATCATCATCATCATCATCATCATCATCATCACCATCATCGGCCTCTCACCTTTGCTGACCCTCTGACCCAGTGACACCAGAAGCTCCGCCCCTACACTGTGATTGACAGGCTCTCCGGCCTTTGATCGTCCCGCCCCCAGTTTATGAAGAACTTCAGCTAGAGTCAAACCGTTGATATCCATGACGACGCCTGCAGGGAGACACAGACAATTAATCACTGATCAATTATTCACCAGTCACATGATCGGGTGTTTCAGCTCCTGTAATGTCACATTTTGTGCAGGATTAAAAGCGTCCACTGGATGAACAGGAACACTGGTAATACAAGATTTTATGAAAATTATATATATAACATAAATATACAGTATAAGTACATACTTCAGTAAGTAAAAGTGTATGTTAGTGTGTATATATATATATAAGTACACAAGTAGGGATATAAGTCAGTAACTATATAAGTTTGTAATAACAGTAAATACATATATTGTAAACGTAAATAAACACTTTCCATCAATTCTTAGATTGTCTTTGAATGCAATGCATGAAAGTTAATTTCTGAGCCTCTGTGAGGTGATTTTAATAGAAATCTACTGAAAGCAAAGCTGCCTGTGTTTTTTATTGATTGATTGATTGATTGATTGATTGATTGATTGATTTACCCTCTGCAGGTGTCTTCAGTTCGATCTGGTGCTCAGATTTTCTCAGGATACTGTAGTAATCTGTGTGGGCGGAGCATAGCGACCGTGCCGTCTCATTGGCCACACCCTGAGCCTCCATCATGGCCTGGAATTTGGACAGAGCATCTCCACCAATCACAACGTCAGATATCTGTCTTCTGCCTTCTGATAGGTCAGACACCATGCCAGTCATCATCAGCAACACACCGCCTGCAGAGAATCAGCAACACTCATTACAGAACTGACTTAACATAAAAAGAACATTATTTTGTTAGACAGCTGGTTCATAGTAAACAATAATTTTCCTTCACATTGATTATGATTATTCTGTCTGATTCAGTCTGATATGAAACTAGCCTGTAAATGGATACTTCAGCTGATTTTTTCCTCAGGATGTCAAGCTTTTAAGGTCCTAATCCAAGTCCTTTAATATTTGGTTTCTGGAATAATTATATTTACCTACGTAATATTTACTGAAGTAGAATTTCCAATGCTTATACTGTGGTATAAGTACTTTGTAGTGTCACTGCATCTATGAAGCCTCGACGCTCCACTTTCCCAGGCTTGAACTTGATTGAACTAGCCACCGGCTTAGCGTCTGTGCTGGGATTGTCCACTTTCCCAGGCTTCCTGAACTACTCACCACGTTCTCTGACCACCTTTCGAAGGTGTTTTAATTGAACAGCAGGGAGCTTCACGCAGGTGAGCAGATGTAGCTAGCGTTAGCCTCATGAGCTAGCTGAGCAATGTTTGACGCTAACAGTCGTCTGTCGTTTTATTCGCCGACATGAATCACCGACACTTCCTGTGTTTGTGTTTCTGTGGCTTTTCCTCAGTTAGCCACGTTGCTTCCATGCTAACGTTAGCTTTGGCTGCTAGCTGCTGATCCAGATTCCAGCAGAACAACATAAAACATTTCCAGCTAAAGCGGTTAGTTGATCCATTAACAACTGTTTTAATGACTGCAACTAACCATTATTTCAGTTACTGATTAATCTGTTAATTAATTTATTCATTTGGTCAGTTTCAAAAGTCTAAAATTAAAGATAATTAATGATATTAATGTCACACATGACGAGTAAAACACTAAATTCTGTCATTGTTGAAGCTGCAACTTAAAAGCGGATTTTTAAAAGTTATTGATTGGGTATGAAAGTAGTTTCTGATCCATTTTTAGTCAACAGATCAATGAGAGATTCAGTTGTGATCTGTTTGGATCATAAACAGCTTTTCTTTGTTTTACATGACGATGAACTTCATGTCTGTTTGGACAGAAAAAGACATTTGAAGTCGTCGTCTTGGACTTTAGGAAACTGTGATGGTGACATTTGATAAACCAAAGCCTTTAAAACCTGAACGTGCTCCAGGTACCGACAGATCAATGTTTAAATCCACCAGCCTTTCAACAGTAAATCATTTATTTGTGCTTTGAATCCAGCAGCCGGGCTCACGCTGGACCATCTGATTTGTCTGTCAGCAGTTAACGAATCTGAAACTCTTGTGATGATCAATCAACTGTTAAACTCACTTGTTAAGTCAAATATTTTCTGGTTTTATGTGAAATTAAACTGAACATCTTTGGCTTTCAGACCGTTGAGGACATGAACGCATCGCCTGGACTCCTGGGAACAGGTAGGCTGAATGTTCATGTTTGATTCTTTTTGTTTTTTAGATCCGAATTTAAAACAATCAACTTGAATATAGTATTTATAATAATAAGAATAATACTGGTCATCTATAGTTTCCATCTGATTTCATAAACCCCTAAAAACAAACAAACAAAAGAAAAAACTTAAAATTACGTTTTTTTTTAATGCGCGACTGGAAAATTCAAACCTCATAAATTCACCCCCTGACTTTACTTTGGGCTCAGCGTCACGTCGTTACCCAGAGTCGTGACCAGCTCCATCAGGTCGTCGGGTCCCTTCCCCTTCAGCGTCTCCAGAGACTCGATCACCTCCAGACTGTTTCCCACGCATCGACCAATCGTAGCGTCCATGCAGCTGAGGAGCGCCCCCGTGCGCACGCCAAGGCCGTTTCCTACGGTTACCTAAAATAACACCGCAAACACTGACTGATGTAGTTAGTTAGAAGTTAAAGGTGCTTTAAAGAATATCTATCAATACATTTTCTAAATAATTAATGCTTCTCAAGTTTAGACATCTGATTAGACATCTGATCTAATTAGTCAAGTGAAGTGTCAATCAAAAGGTTAGAGCCAACATGTCGCCCACATGTGCATGTTTACTGGAGTTAAAACAGTGAAAACGTGGAGGATTAGCACGTCTGCCTGTTTCTGTGGACCCTGTTCCTGGACTGGATCTGTGACGTCTCAGCTCTGGTTTGTTGTTGCTGTTGATTTCACCTGCTGTGATCGTATCGTGACCTGAGCACAAACTAAAACTAGCAGTTGTGTACAAGGACGGGCGTGTTCAGAGGGGCTCTGTGTGTGTTGGGGACTATTTTCAGTGGCGGATGAATCCACATTTTCTGCAGTCGTGAGTGTTTGTGGGTAGCTGTGTAGAACCGTCCAGTTTGTTGGACAGTAAATTAGTGAAATCTCACCATGATTAATAGTTTTAACATCCAGAAGCCAGAACGCTTCAGATACCAGACTCTTGTCCTTCCCTTCAGATTCTGGATTCATGTGCAGAAATGTGTTGAACTTACTAATAACTGTGCCAGTTGCTTGGCGCTCTCCAGGTCTTTATAGAGAGCAGCTCGTCCAAACTTCACATCCAGGACCAGAGCCGACAGAGACTCGGCTCCTTTCTTTGAGATGATCGAGCCTGAAACAACAAGCGCACGTTCACGTTGTGTTTGAACAGTCGCTCCGTTCGCACAGTTATATCAGTAAAACCAGGTCAGAACCAGTAATCAGGGGTAAGCTGTCCACGGTGCTGGTGGCGTCCCGCAGAGCGTACAGGACTCGATCTGCAGGAACCAAAGTCTCCGTCTGACCCACAATGCAGCAGCCCACTGAGCCCAGGATCTCCAGAATCTGCAGAGTCAGCACATTGAGACTGTTAGTACAGTGCAGGACAGGTGAGGTGGAGCATCACTGCATCAGTCTGTGGGGCCGACCACATACACACACATACAAGCGTCCACACTGACACGTTTTCATTTTAAAACCAAAACGACCTCCATCCGTTTTAGCCGCGTTTCAGTCGAAGCTGCATCAAACTGTGCTGATTTCATTCATCGCACGGCGCCCCACTGCTGTCCACCTGTTTTCATCTCACCGTGTAGCTAAATGGAGCAGCTTGTAGCTCAAAACTCGTTAATGATGTGCATTTCCACTGTCGCGCCTGTTTAGAGTTGCAGATTTAAAGAAAATGTTCACAACGTCTGGACAGAAGCCTCAGCTGGCGCCATCTGACTGACGAGTTTACAGCCATGGTAGCGACTCTGCAACGCTGAGCTAAATGCTAATGTCAGCACGCTAGCATGCCGAAGTTTAGCTTCATAATCCCCACCGTCTTAGTTTAATTTGGTCATTAACACGGTGTTGGCCAGCTGTTGACCTGATGGTGGCGCTGTATGAAAAGTCAGAGTTCACCAATTGTTCCAGGTGGCCCTGAAGGCAGCATGAACGTCTCAGTGTGGACTCCAGCTGTGTAGCACAGCTGCTGGGAAGTGATTGCTGCACCTGTGCTGTTGATTGGTGGATGTTGAATCCTGGAATTGACTCCAGTTTATCCAGAGTTCCTCCTGTATGAGCCAAGCCCCGCCCACTGATCATAGGCACCTGAAAAACACACCTGAGGTTATGACATCATAGATTCAGTGACTGTCTCAGCACGTTTGTGTGTGTGTGTGAGCTTGTGCTTGTGTGTGTGTTTGTGCGTCAGCGTGTGTCAGTGTGTTTGTGCTTCAGCGTGTGTGTGTGTGTGTGTGTGCGTCTGTGTGCTTTGGTGTGTGTGTGTTTGTGCGTCAGCGTGTGTGTGTGCTTGTGCAGACATGTTTACCTTACAGCCGCAGGCAGCTAGCGCAGGCGCTAACACCAGGCTGACTTTATCTCCCACCCCTCCTGTTGAGTGTTTGTCAACCACCAGCCCCGCCCACTCATTTGGCCATGACATCACTTCCCCCGATGACATCATCTCCCTGGTCAGGGTCTCGATCTCGGCGGCGTCCATTCCTTTCTGCCAGATCGCCATCAGCATGGCGCCTTAACAGACAGAGGGAGGAGCATGAGGTGACGCGCAGGTGGCGTCAGGAAAGTGTTGCTTTGTTTGTACCTGTCTGGCAGTCTTGGATGGTTTTGTTCGTCACGGCGTGGATGAAGGTTTTGATCTCTTCATCGCTCAGCGCTCCTCCATCTTTCTTCTTCTTGATCAGGTCTGGGATCGACTGCATGTCGGTCTGCAGAAAAAACAAAACCAGAACAAGTCGATGAATTTATTCATTCACCCAAACTCCACCGTGAGCTGTGAGCTGGTTCTTCCGTATAGCCTGAGGTGCAGCCTGTAGCACAGCATTACAAGCCCGCCCACTCATTTGGCCGTGACATCACTTCCCTGATTTCCTGTTGAAATCAATCCAATGTCATAAAAACCACGTACATACGTATTCTGATGATACAGTATTGATTTCAGTAACTTTGAAGTACAGTATATGTGTATATATTGTGTATATAAACATCATCAACCAACAAATACAGATATTATAGAAATCACTGAAATCAATCCAGTGTCATAGTATAATAATAATGTGTCTGTGTGTACATGTACACATTTACACTGTGCAAACGTTTTAGGCAGGTGTGGAAAAAAGCTGTAAACTAAGAATGTGATCACAAATCAAAGTGTTTCTAGTTTATTTTCATCAATGAACAAAGTTCAGTGAGTGAACAGAAGAGAAATCACATCAGTGTTTGTGTGACCCTTCAGCATCAGTTCTTCTGGGTAGACCTGCGCAGTTTCTGGAGGAACTCGGCTGGTCGGTTGTTCCAAACTGACCACAGATCTTCTTCTGTCTCTTCATGTTGAGACAGACTCGTTAGCTCGTGTTTGTAACACCAAATATTGATTTGATTTAGATTTTTGTGCTGTCCGCTCACTTTGCATTTTGTAAATTGATAAAAATAAACAATTCTTATTTATATTTTTGAGAGCATTCGTAGTTTACACAATTTTTTTTACACCTGCCTAAAACTTTTGCACAGTACTGTACGTATGTACTTTGTTAAGAAAAACAAATAGAACTTAATGTACAGGAATCTACTACAATGTAATACAAATATAACAAATGATAAATCAGTTTTCTCACTTTATTCCAAGAGGTTTGTACTAATCCTGAAGAAAAAAGGTCCAAAAACGACCAAAAGGTGGCACAGAGTGACGTGAAGCTGAGTTTCCTCTTCGTCCCTGCTTGTCCTCGTTTTCTCTGGAAGCGTCCGGCTGCAGTCTGGGCTCTGACTAACGTCTGATTGTTGCAGTCGTTCATGTAGAAGTCTGCCGTTCAGATGGCGCAAGAGCTGCTTCCTGGAAACACTGGATTTTCTTTTCTTACTTAAGATGAGGTCAGGAGGGTTTTTTTTTTTTTTTTTAAAAGGCTCTGAGTAATTCCTGACTGAACAGGTTTAACAAGTTTGACACAGCAGAAATTAGACTCGGCCTGTTGACTCGCTCAACAGATGCCGATGTGCAGACGTCCACCACGAGCAGAGTTTAGAACAGGGGTCACCAACCCGGTGCCCCCGGGCACCAGGTCGCCCGCAGCATCCACATCAGTCGCCCGTAAGCCAGTTCTAAAAATAGCACTAATCACGAATTAGCTCTGTCTAAAATGTTATTTAATTGTGTTGCTATTCTTTTTGAATGACATTTACAGTGATGTAAATTTAAAAACAAATACATAAAAACGTTTAAAAAAAATGCATATCATAAAAAAAGTTTAATATATGAACTCTGACGTAGTCTGGGTCGGAGGTCGGTCTAGTGCGCATGACAAACCAGCTTTGCTGAGATGAGCTCGTGAGCGCTGCAAAGACGAGGAGACGAACGCGTTTTCTACCCACAAAAACAGCAGAAAAAAGGAAGAAAACTGATCATTTTCACAGTGAATGGGAGGAAGAGTTCTTTTTTACTAACCTGAAAGAAAACTGTGTGTCTCATTTGCCGTGCGACTGTGGCGACGGCTGAGCGGCACAACGTGGAGAGACACTTCAGTACATTTTTCTCAAAGTGGTAGCCCTTTGCATTACTCAGTGCCCTTGAAGTAGCTCTTAGTTTCAAAAAGGTTGGTGACCCCTGGTTTAGAAGAAGCTGGCTGACCCGGGATCAGTGCTCTGGTCTGGGTCCAGATCGTCCTTTGAGTAGTAACTGATGAAGAAGTGAAGTGAGAATGAACCTCTGCAGTGTTCTGCCTTTCCAGGTGAAAGAAATAAAAAAAGGAAGTGATGTTTTGTGCTTTGAGCAGTAACGTAACTGTGACACCTGCTGATTAGAAGAAATGAGGAGACTGAAGAGGACGGAGGACGTGTCCCTCCACCCCCGGTCGATGTTACGCAGAGCAGAGAGCCGTCGCTTTAATTTGTAGGGAAACAGGAAACAGGTGGAGAAGAAATGAGCAGCAGGCGATTGTCATGAAAGTGTGTCCAGACGCTCATCTTCCCCCCCGGGCGAGATCTTATAGCTTTGATCCTCTGACTTTTCACCCGGCGCCGTCAAGAGGTCACAATTTACTAGTCCACTGGTATGCTAACAGCTGTTATGGTATGCTAACAGCTGTTATGGTATGCTAACAGCTGTTATGGTATGCTAACAGCTCACAACTGTAAGCTCTTAGCATACCACGGCTGCAGACTCTGAGTCTGCTCATTAGCTGCTGTGACATGTGACACAGAAGCTTAAACCGTTTTAGAAAATCTGGACCAGACTGAAGATTCGGGAACTGGTTCAAGGTTTCATTTTCACATCATGTGGAGCTGAAACGCTTCGTCAGTCAGTTTGTCATTTGATAGAAAACTTATCAGGATCTAAAGTCACAACGAGGCGACCAGCTGCTTTAAACTATCAGAGCAACAGTGACTGAGTTAACTAGTCCCTCTGTGAGGTGACTCAGGTGTCGGATACCTGGCCGAAGGTGAAATGCTGCGATCGTTCTAGAGAGGAAAAGACTGGAGGATATGAACACATCACTGACACGTGATGCTTCAGCTGTGATGTTGAGAGGAAGGTGGTAGCAGAGGGTGATGATGATGATGATGATGATGATGATGACTGGTGGCAGATTGAATTGTTTGTTGACGTATTTTAGAAAAAGCAGGACGTTGACTGACGTTCTTCATGAAGTTCAGATGAGCCTCCGTCCAGCTGGTGAGAAACTTTCAGCTCAAACCTTCAGCCTTAGTACCTGGTGGTTGGCACAGGTACTCCATCCCTCTCACCTTCTTGCTTCTTCTTCTTATTTTTATCGACGGGTGCCATTTCAGTGAAAGACTTCGTCAATAGATGTCACAGCTGATGTTCTACGTGCTGCCTACGTTGCGCTTTGCTTGCCCAAGGATACTTTGACGTGAAGGCTGCCGAGGCCGGGGATCGAACCACCGACCTTCTGATAGGTGGATGACCACAGTCGCCAAGGTGATGATGCCTCCTGCCAAATTCTCTTTAAGAAGTGTTGAACATTCGGGAGATTTAACAGGTGTGAAGGTGTGATTATAAAGTCAAGCGCTCGTCATTGTCACTCTTTGTGAACGGACCAATCACAGCCCGGATGGGGCGGGACAGTATAAAACAGGCTGACGTTGTACAGTAAACTTCAGACAAACTGAGCTCTTTATTGACAAGTTACTTCTCAGCGTTAACAAATTAGAGGGAAACCACCATTTTTATTAAGATTCAATGAAGGAAGCAAACCTACAGACCTGATCAGTGTGAGTCGAGTCAGTATTACAGCCATGGCAGGTGATATAATACTGTGTGCTGTGAATATACCAGCATCATGTAATTGATATATGAATATTATCATATACTACAACATACTGTTATATTCACATTACACTTTCTATTTAACATTATAACATTACACTAGTCAATACTGGTCACTGGTCCAGGCTGTGGAGGTGAAGTTATCGTTCCACATGTTCTGCAGTAATGTTTGCATGCAGTGTGTGAGCTGTGTGCTCGTGTATCAGCACTTTTAAAAAAAATTTCTTTATGTTTTTATGCTGCTTTTTTTATTGTAGAACAATAAAAATCTCGACTGAAAACTGCTCAGATCATAAAAACCTTCAGTAAATAAACCCAGAGTTTAACTCAAACCTCAGAATAAAACCTGAGTTTAATAACAGCATCAACACTTTAAGATAAACCTGATCAATAGCAACGCTGGAAGAAGTACTCGGATCCTCTACTTCAGTAAAAGTACTTATGCCACACTGTGAAAATACACACACACACACACACACACAGAGCGGCGTACCTGTTCTGGTGTCTTCAGTCCGTAAAGTGACCTCGACCCTGCAGTTCATCATAAAGCAGCCCGAGGTTAACAGTCTGCCGGCCAATCGGAGAGCAGGGAGGAGGAGCTAAACAGCCAATAAGGTTTCAGCTCTCAGTGTTAAACTTCCCAGTCAAGTTCATGTGCTGCTGCAGGCCTGCAGTGATTGTGTGTGTGGTTCAGATGTCAGTTAATGAATGTCATAATGTTGGCCCCTGTTGCCATAGAAACGTGTTGACTTACTGTGTTCCGCTCCAGATTTCAGGTAGTTCAGCAGAGAGCAGTCGAAACATCAGTGTAGAAATCCGTCCTCGTCCTGCAGCCACGGGTCCGATTTATTTCACAGAGTATTTGTGGATGTTGCACCAAAGCTGTGCTTTAGCGCCCGGACAAGGTCAGAGGTCATGAACAGCTCTTAATGTGAAAGGACGACACCTGAAGGCAGCGTTAACTTTGTAATAAATGACGGTTTATTATAAAGATTACAATCTGTTGCGTTGCAGAGCTCATCAGTTGTCATTGTGTGCTCTTTCGTTTTTAGAAAAGGGAAGAAAAAAACTACAAGTACACGCACGCCACTCACTCCAGAAGAAACTACAAACATCCCGTAAAAAGAGGAAGCTAGAAAGGAGGAGGAGGGGAACCATAAAACCATTATAACCAGGTGAATATCAGGAGGAGGAAGGTTTCACACGCAGGTTAGAAAGCCAGGATTCTCAGCCAATCAGCAGGAAGCTGAGGCGTTACCATGGTGAAGTCAGTCAACACCATCAGATTTGCAGTGGCAGCCATTTTGGCTCTTTATTCCATCTTTTTACATGAGCGTTCTGGTTCTCTCCTGTCGCCATGTTGGCCTGACTCCATCCTTCAGTCTGTGAGTGGTTGTAATTAGCAGTGGTGGAAGAAATCAAAAACTCTATTACAAGGAAAAGTCCTGCTTGCAAACTTGACAAAGAAATTATTAAACAGCAACAAATCAAATATGAGAAGAATCAGTATCAGAGCTGCTGAAGGTGGAGCTGATTTTAACCCTCCGAGCCTGTCACCCCCCCCCCCCCCCCCCCCGGCAGCATAAAAACACCTTTAACGGTCCACTTTAAACTGTGTGTCATTAGAAAGTGAAGAGAATAAAACATTTTAGTCTCAGTCAGAAGCAGCCGGACTTCACAAACTGAGCTGTAGTGGTGTCAGGATGTGAGTTCAGCAGGTGTGAAACCACCTGAAATATCTCAATGACAGATTCAAGAAAACAGGTTTTTAAACCATCTACAGTCGATTTTAAACAAAAACTAGATTAATGACGTCCCTGCTCTCAGGTTATTGGTGCTGGATATGAGCACGTGTGGCAGTTTTAGAAATCTAAAAATATCAAAGCAGTCGTCAGACTCCACAGGTTTATTAATCACTTCATGGACTTTTTTTTATGTAAATCTTCATTTGAGCAGTAAATTTGGCTCTTAAATGTAGTGAAAAGTGGAATATTTCTCTCTGAAATGTAAAGTACAAGTACCTCAGAATCATATTTGAGTACTGTACTTGAGTAAATGTACTCAGTTACTTTCGACCACTGCTAATTAGTCACATATTTCTTTTCTGGGGAGAGTTTCCAGAACCAGTCGCCGGTGATTAGTCTGAATGTTTTCAGCTGTTAGCCGTTAGCTAACTCACATTTAGCTTCAGTCAGACCAGGAAGTTTGGTTGATGTTGAGGAAGAAGAAAAACAAACAACGCTGCAGCATAAAGAGTCTCAGCGGAGGAAAATAACACACGAAGATTTAGATGATGGTAAAGGCTATAGAGGTCCTCGTGGGTCCATTTGGTTCCTTGTAACTGAGGCCGGATTCAGTGTTTTCAGACCAGGTTTGGTTGGTTTGGTAAAGTTTTCTACCATAGAATCAAATTGAAACAAGACAAACCATTGGCCCGTTGTGGTTAGCAGAATGTTAGTGATTAGCATTAGTAATCACTAGCAGTTAGCATGATTAGCATTGTAATTTTTTTTTGGTTAATAATAAATGATACTTATAGATTTGAATTGATCATTAATCATCACTTAATCATTTTTTCAGTCTTTTAGCAGGAACGTAGCTCGCAGACCTTATTAATCTGGCAACGTTATCAGCTAGCATACATGCTAACGCAGCGCAGTAGAGATTTGCTGCTGTTTTGGCAACGTGTTGCTTCAGGAGACAAAATCATCCTGAAGACATTAACTCTCAGTTAACGTGGAACCAAATGTTCCTCTAACAGAACGTGTTCTGCGTCAGGACGCCGCACAGCGATACTGTGCTAATCTGACGCCGCCTTCCAGGACGGGCAGGTGGGATCTGATCCACACATGCTCAGTGTAGACGGGTGTGAACTGGGAGGAGCTGCTGGTTCTGGGAGTTTTTTCACCCTGAAGTCCCAATTCAGATCGTTTCTTTTAATGCTAAGGTTAGCCGTCCGCTGTGCTGTAGGTTATATAACCTGGAGGTTTTGGAGTTACTCCGTATCAGTTTAAATTATTTCAACAAATCATGTTTTTCTGTCATTTTGGTCAGTGAGACTCAGTCAGAGTCTTAAATGACTTAATTTAAGATGCAGATTGTTTAGTAGGTTTTCTACAAAGCTAAATCTCCCGTTAGCACTGCACATCGTAGCATTTTAAACCTGGTGACCTCTCTCCTTCAGGTTTTTCATGGTTTTTGTTGTTTTGCACTGATGATTCAACCAGGAGAGTTACGTCCTGAATGCCTCAAACGTTCACAAAACTTAAGAAAAATGAACTAGAATTTAATCTCAGAGGCTTTTCACAGCGTTACAGAGTCTGCATGAAGGCGACGCTGGCCGCCATGCAGACGACAGTAAGCGTCTAGATGTGGCAGCTGATTATTGAGGACTGAAGCAGTGTTAGTAAACCTGAAGGGATCTGGACAACAGGGCTGCAGGTTGTAGGAATGGTTGAAAATAAATTGGGAGCTTCACTCGTTAGTCGCTGAGCTCATCAGACCAAACAGACAGATGGAGGTTATTCATGGACCCAGAACCAGGCTGAAACTGGTCTTAGCATCTTGTGATTATTTCGAAACTTCAGGAAACCTTGACCTAAGTGAGCTGACGGTGATTTGACTGGTGACAGACAGAAGGCAGAACTGCAAGGAAAATAAAGAAGGAACTACTTTTACCAGCGGAGGAACACCACTGGTGAGAGTTTTAGCAGCAGGCTTTGCTGGTCTTGTTTCTGATTGGCTGAGAAATCCAACAACAAGTGGGTGACCTCATGTATACATTAGTGTACAGAGGGATTCCCAGTGGGGACCTGAGGTCAGAGGTTAAGAGGTCACATGACCTCTCCATCACTGATTCTTATTGTCACGCTGCGGAGAAAGCGACAGTCCGTCTCATTCTGTGGATGACTCTGTACAGTAGACTATAGTCCATTATAATATATACTATACATACAGTGGACGTCCAGTCGGTGGAAACAGCTGCACAGACTCGTCAGTCGACAGAACCAGATCATTTCTCACATGAGTGTTTTTAGTGTTACGTCACTCTTTAAAGATCCACTCGTGTCTTTTTTTTTTTAAGATCTCAGAAGTTTTTAAACCAAGTTATGATCTTTATTTCATTTTGTGCTGAAACAGCTTTCAGTTTTCAGTCAAACATGATGTGCAGCTGCTCACAAAGACTGAACATCACATGTCGATAAAGCCTTCATAGACTACAGTCTACCAAAATATTACTGTATACATTTTATTGTCTGCTATACTTTATATTTTACACTATAGCTACATTATTCTATGGTAATATATATTATACAGACTATAAAGTCTACTGTATTGTGCTGTACATAGACTATACATTCTTCATCTCTGTGCTCTGCCATTGGCAGGTCATAGAACTTGTACAACTTTGGGATTCGTGATTGTGGCTCGGCTTGTGTTCAGGTACATCGGCGGGAGAAAAAGGTGGAGAAACGTGTTATTCGTTGAGGAAAACAGGCACTGGAACGTCGATTGTGCTTCAGAGGGGAATCGAGAGACTAACATGTCGGCATGTTGTGTCAAATTCGTTTACGTTCACGGCGTGGAGTTATTAAGAAAATAGAGAGTTGTAGCAGCAGAGGCAGGGAGCTCCCTCCATCGAACAAACACTGAAAGCCGACAGTTCACCATCCGTCAACTCGGCTCCAAAGGTCTGATTTAAAGGAAAAGGAAAGAAATTCACTTTCCTTCGGCTTCACAGACGTCTTCTTCACATGCTGCGTCTCGTTTGATGGACAGGTGGTGAAATAAAAATGAGACTTTGTGGTTTTAGCAGCAGTTAGCATCGTCCTCATGTTGGGTTTGTCCGAATCTACTGTCAACAAAACTCAGCTGGACAGGCCGATGAAACAAGACTCAACATGTGAATCAGATTTTTCTGTTACTTCTGGTGAAGCTTTCAGTCTTTGTGCTAAGCTAGGCTAAACACATCCTGGACTTACTGCAGTGATAGGAATCTTTTCATCTGTCCCCGACAGTTTCTTTAAGGGTTGTGCCCAATAAAGCTGTTAAAGGTGCGGTCAGACCGGACTCTGCAGGACTGTGACTGTGGTGAGAAGCTGCTGTGACAGTCGTGTAATCTGAGGCTGTACAGATTATAAAAGGTGAATTTGTGACATTGAGCCTTTCAGCTCTTTTATAATTCTTGCTTAATTAAACCTCTGATCCCAGAACAGTGTGCACTCTGTGTGAAACATCAATAAAACCAGAATCAATCATTAACAATCAAACTGTGTTTACTGACAACAGTTTCCTGGAGTGTCCGTGTCAACCCTCGCTGTGAACCACCGAGCCTCTCCAGAATGATTCAGACCCAATCGTGATACCATCACCTCGTCTTCCCACATCTTTCCCAGTCTTTAGTTGCTCCTGTCCCGACTTGTTTGAGACGTGTTGCTGCATCAGATTCAGAATCAGCAGATATTTACAAAGATCACTGAAGCTGATGAGCTCAGACAGTAAAAATATTGACTTTGTGCTGTTTTCAGGTGAGTTTCTGTCAGAGAGGGTTAACAAATGATCACATTCTGTTTTATTTATGTCAGTGTCCAAACTTTTCTGGAATCAGGGTTTTATGTTCAAGACCTATGAAATATATTATTTCCATCATGTTTTCATCTTTATGCGTTTAAGGTAAAAAACAAACAAAAAAACATTTAAATTGTCTCCAAGCTTGAAGAAGAATCTTGGTTATAAAATCCAGCCTGAATTTACTGTCATCAACCTGTTTAACTGAAGAAAAGCAGCATTCCTCGTCTGATCTGTAGAATTTCACTGTGCAGTGATATTTAAGAATATGAGTGATGTTTTCTGTTGGAATTGGATACTAGAGAAACTTGTGATTTCATGGGTTCAGTCAGTTTGAATCATTTGTTAGGCTGGATCAGTCTTCTTTTGTTGAGATGATTGAGGAATGCATTTCGGTTTGACCGCATCTTTACTCATAAACACAAATTTTGTGACACACGAGGCACACTAAACTGTAATTGGGCAACTCCGTTTATAATCTGTTGTAAACTCCATATATGGTCTGGAGGAAACTCCGTGTATGGCAGGGAAGATATTCCCACTATGGCAGGGAGGAAACTCCATATATGGCCTGTTCCTGGTGAGTTACCATTACTGCAGGACGGTTGTGGCAGGTACAGCCACACTAGATTGGGGTTAACCTAAGAGATTCAGGTGTCAGTGTCAGGAAGGTGTAGGAGGGGAAGGAGAAAGGTATTTTCTGTACAAATGGCTTTAAACAGATAGCACCATGTACAGTAAGCCCTCAGTAAGCAGGTTAGAAACCAGAGAGGTTTACAGTTGGAGCTCTGCTGCAGCTCTCCCTGAAACACACAGCACATCAGCACAAAGTCACACTCATTGACAAATCATTATGAATTCCAAAACATCACCGAAACGACCTTGAAATTCAACTCATTGTCAAATCATAAGGAACTCAAAATCATTTTCCAAACTATTAGAAACTCTGATAAGTCGTCACCACCACATTATTACTTGTTATTCATAAATTCTAAATGATCGGTATTAAGATATGAACTCAAAATAAACACAAATTCTTCATGAGTGATATTTGAAAAACAAAACAAAAAAAAGTCACAAGAACTTTCTGTAAAAGGTCGGAGAAAAATCCTCAGCTAATCTCGTGTTGTTAAGGTAGAGACTCCCAGTAGCTCGCTAATCATCCAGCTCTGCTAGCAAAAGTCCAGCTAAACTCATCGGGGAAGCAGAACGGCACGAGGACAACAACCCGTCTCATCAATCAGTTTGTCAGATCAGCTCTTTGATCAATGACCCGTCACCTGCTGGGACTGGCAGTAAAGCTCTGTGTCTGGCGCTAATTAGCTCAGTAAGCCACATGCTAACGTAATACTGTAGAACACGATGCCTCTCAGGTGTTTTCTGGTGAACCACATCAAAACACACAGAAAAAGAAAGTTATTTGTTTAGCAGCTACCGTACGTCATTATTTAAAACAGCTATTTCACCAGCTAGCACAGAATGTTAACAAGAGAAACTTGGTGCAGACCCTCTTAATCTGTTAGATGGAGTTTATCAACTCCATCTAACAGATTAGCCTGTTAATCAGTCAGAGATAGCTAACTGAAATTTGAAAATAATTTTAATAATCGATTGAAATCCAAAAACTTGCTGCTTACAGCTTCTGAAATACGAAAATGTGCTTGTAACATCTTGCATGCCGCGCTCTCTCTATTGGAAATGACGGACATGCTAGTTACCATTGTTAGGAAAGCCCTGTCACATCAAACGGCTTTAAACTACAGAGGAAATGTTGGATCCACGGCAGCAATCAGCCACAATTAGCATCAGCATCAGCTCCCGCCTGGTTGACTGTGTTGTGACAGCAGCAGCTAACGTAACGCTCACTGGACTTTTCATTCAATTGTTCTCTTTTTGCTATTGAATGACAAATTTGGTTGAGGGTTTTGTGGCATCAGACGAAGGCCAAACTAAAACTTGGAGGTCTAAACTGCTAAAAACATAAACACTAAAGCTAAATGCTCGACACAGACCTTAGTGCTACCAGTCCTTTTGGGTTGATCAAAGAGCTGATAAGCCAAAACGTCACCGAGATCACTCAGAGAGCTGGGCTCCACGTTGGTAAAAAGGTCTAAAGATTCAGTCACTGCTAAGATATTCTAGTCAAATAGATGGCCTAGTGTCTGACTAGAGGTCAGGGGTTATGAGGTCACAGTTCAGGATGCCTAGAGGTTAGTGGTCAGAGGTGAGGGGTCAAGTGGAACCATCCAGCAGCTGTCTGAGTGCCCTCTCGATGTTGATTCGGTGTCCCAGTCTGGTGACGCCCAGCTCCACGTAGTCGTCTTTGGTGAGGGCGGGGAGATGGGAGCCTTCGATCTCGTGCTCCTGGAAGCGCTGGCGGTGCTCGGCCAGGCCCACGCTCTCCAGCCAGTCACCCACGTCATATTTATTCCACAAGTTGAGGGGCCGCTGCCTCCATGGCCGAAGGGCCAACAGGGGCCCGCTGAGGACCGGGGAGGGGCAGGGAGAGGCGTGGGGTGAAGGTGAGGGTGAACGGGACCTGGTTCGTGCACTGGCACTTCGCATCACAAACCGAACCTCCTTCGGTTCTGAGGGGAGACTGAGACTGGACGACTTCAGGATGGTTAGACCGCGACCCGAGCTCAGATCTGGCCTTTCAGAGCAGGAGGAAGCAAGCCCTATTGACCTATCAGATGGGGAGGGAGAGGGGGAGGGGCTCCGGCGAGTGACGGGGTAGCGGCTTCCTGGTCGGACTGTATAACTGGCACCATATCCTCGCTGGGAGATTGTGTGGAGTTCACCAAGACTAGAGAACAACCTGCAACACATTAAACAGCATATAAATAAACATGAACGTTGACATGGAGTAGCTAATTGACCATTCGTTAAGCCCCGCTCCCCTTAGTTACTGTTAAGGCACATACTGGGTTTACAAAGGTCATTGCGGAAGGTTTACCTCAAAATTCTTAGAAATTTGAGAAACAAGTTTCTTGATTTCAAACAGCAGTGGCTTTGCTGCCTACAGTAACTGTTGTTGGCAGACTTTATGAGCTTTATGAGCTATTGGTAGCTTGCTTGGTCAATAATATGTCTTTAATGGTTACGTCCATACACCATGATAACATAGCAAAGGACTGGGGCTAAAGCTAGTATGTCCCACACAGAAGTCAATAATCATCACTGGCTAACAAACCATGTAGAAGACAAATAAAGAGTCAGCATTGTTTTTGCTAGTTTTCACCAGTATGATACAGCAGTATTATCAGATCATACTAACAAAATGCTTTTTGGGTGCTTGGCAAGTGACAACAACAAGCGACAAAGACTACTGATTTATAATAACTAATGCAATGCTAACAGCTGTGTCAGATATGCTAATGTTTGCAGCACACATGTGACCTTAGGTTAACATAAGGCTAAAAGGCAGACCACCGTTCAGACTTTTTCTGTGCAAAACCCTTTTAGACAGCACCATAGATGCCACATGTTGAGACATACAAAGCTTGACAGGCTTTGCTTCAGATGCCAGTTTGGACGATTGATTTTCGGGGGAGGTCTTTAGCAAATGGTCAATTGAAACCATGGGTTGGATAGAAGTTGCAGACATTTAGTAGTTAGTCATCTGCAAAGAAGGTGCATGTTAGTCAGCGGTTAGCAAATGAAAATCATCTCTTAGCGAAACGAGAAATGTTTACCAGAGATAAAAACATACGATTTACTCTGTCCACTGTCCACACATCTGGAACAACACAAACAACAGATTCTGTTACAATACGTGCACGCGCACACACACACACACACACAGACAGTAGTACTATCTGGTACTACAGTATTTACAATATAAGGCAGTTTATTGTACCTGGCACCTCCTACTGGTGATCTCCGGCCCGGATCGAGGGGACTCGGCTCCTCCCCCAGAGAGTGACTGTCTTTGTTGAGCAGCTGGAGCCGATTAGCAAGATCCAGACCAGAACCTGCCCTGCCGCTCAGCTCCAGCGCTGATGCTGACCGGCTGGTCAGATCCACGGCCGACCCTGACCCCTGACCTCCCAGTGCTGCTGGACGACCTCCCCCTTCCTCCGGACTGAGGCCTCGCCGCTCCTCCCCACGGTCGTCCCCACCTCCCCACAGCTTGGACCTCCTCTGGAACAGATAGCGCGGCTGTCGGCCACCGCCGCTGGTGGGGGAGGAACAGAGTGGGGAAGAAGGGGAGGAAGAGGACGCAGCAGACGGGAGGAGCTCACTGTCTGAGGATTGCTTCAGCAGCGGGTCCCGGAGTGAAGAGCGGCCCCGACCAATAGGTGAACGGAGGCGTGGCTTAAGAGCAATCGGGGAGGTGGCAGGGGAGGAAGGGGAAGGGTGAGCAGCAGGAGGGGAGGAAGGGGAAGACGGAGCAGGAGGGGAGGCCAAGGTGATAGAAGGGGGGAGCGAGCTGGGTGAGGAGGAGCTGTCGTGGAGCCGTTCATCGCCTCCTTCCTCCTCATCTCCTCGTCTACCCAGAGAGTCAGGACCACTCTCTCCTCCCCCTCCTTCCCCACCTCGTCGTGGCAACAAGGTGAGGGAAGATGGGGGAGGAGGGGCAGGAGTAGCACCAAATGCAGGGGGTGGAGTTACCAGACCAATTCTACGGAGCTCCTCCCTCGTCTCCTCATCACTGGATGACAACAATGCTGGTGGGAGTGTCACTGTGTAAGCCCCGCCCTCCTCCTCTGAGCTGCCCACGGTGAGGCTTCTGCGCCTGTCAATCAGAGCAGAGTGACTCTCATTGGCCAGCGTGGGCAAGGGGGTGGGTCTCCAGCGCTCAGGTGAGGGGCCGGCAGGTGATGTTACTCCTCCCTCTGTTTCTGGACGCTCCACCTGTCCATCAGGGAACAAGGGCGGGGTTATGCGTTTATGCCTCAGCTCAGGACTGGTCTGGGGAGTGGTGCGTTTGGTTCGCTGCTCTGGGCTTGTCTGAGGGGTGGTGCGTTTAGATCGTGGCTCAGGGCTGCTCTGTGGGGTGGTAATAGGGGTTCGCTTGTGTCTGCCCTCTGGGCTGGCAGCTGGGGTGGGGATAGGTGTGGTGGAGGCAGATACATGTTTCAGTCGAGGCTCGGGGCTCGGCGTGCGAGCAGTGAGCGCTCGTTCTCGTGCAGCAAGAGCGAGGGCGAGTGGAGATGAGGGGTCTGGGGAGAGAAGAGAAGATTAAAGATGGAAGTTTTAGTATGGATAGATCTTTACCACTTTGACAATTTACTACTGCTCGTGGTAACTGAACCACTGAACTGTGCAGGACCTCAACTCTGTCCTAGGTCCTGTTCTGTTTTGCGGAGTACCTCAAGGCTGCATTCTAGGTCCCTATCTATGTTTTTGTGGATCTGAATTTACACCCTGGTACCAATCTTTAAGCAGCGCGCTGAGGTACCAGTCCAATAACTGTCATCAAATCGCGCAGAATATATCCAGACTCAGCAGTCAGACTCTGTGCAAGAACAAATGAGAGTGCAGTCGGACTGACCTAAAGGTTTTCCTGTCAGTGGGTGGAGGAAGGTGTGAGGAGTTGGTGAGGGCGACAGGACTGGCGCCGGAGGAGGAAGCTCGCCAAGGTCGTCCATTGAATGGCTCTGAGTCAGGAGGGGTGGCACCTGGTTTTCTGACCCGGCTCCCTCCACAGACAGGAAGAGAGACGACCTGCGACCCTGAACCCGAGCGCGCTCCGAAAGAACCTGCTGCTGGTACAGCTCCGCCCTGCTGGGGCTGCTGGGTGGCTCTAATTTGGTTGGATCGTGATCTTTCATTCCAAGTCCTGGGGGGGGAAAAAAAAAAACAAGGAGTCAGACTGACGATCAGGAGTCCAGACCACTTAGTTGAATGTTTTGTTACGATAATGTTTTCTGCAAGCACAAAGAAGGAATCATTTAATCTGAGAAAACAAAAATCAAACTTAATAGATTTGCTGGTTTGCTATTATCAGCACTCATTTGTACTTCCTCTCATTTAGTTTTACTCATCGGCTCAAATCCACTTGTGTGCGTGCTTCCAAGTTTTCCTGCACGCTCGCTCAATCGGACACATTTTACAGCGTGCTGCAATTTCAGTAGGTCATTTCTGATTGGCTGTTTTGTCTGCAGGTTGATCTCTGGTAGGGAATCAAGTCACAAGGGAAGAACTCCGAGAATGGTCACACCACAGCCGTATGGAGGTCGTTTGTACAGTTCCGGTAACCTTGATGAAATTCCATTCGTACGTTAGGTATCTTGGTTGGTAGCTAGATAACCAGTAGTTAACTGTTAATTGACTAACTTGATAACTGACAGCTATGCTGCAAAGACATTATAAATATTAATTAGATTTAGCTCACTGTTCTGCAAAACCATGTCAGTCTTCAAGTCGGCCAACTAATGTTAACTAGCTTAGCTATTGCAGAGCACGGGTTGAAGTTAGCTAGCTACCAACCAATATAAATTAGTTAATGGAATTTAATGTAGATGAAACTTGAAACTGTAACAAACCCCCCATAGGCACAAATGTAACTCCATAGAATCAGAAAGAAAACAGGTCTGAACAATCCTAACCCTGCTCCTCAACAGGAAGTTGTTTCAACAAAGGTGACTTCCTCCTCTGCGGCTTGGAGGGCGCAGCCTGTTGTCCCACGTTAGCATAAGGGTTTTCTATTGGTCGCCCCCGGCGGCGTGACAGCGGCGAGTGACCGAGGGCGGGGCTGGTGCTGTGGAGAGACAGTGTGGAGGTGTGTGTGGCGGTGTGAAGCGTGTGTGTGGCGGTGTGTGTGGCAGTGTGCAGTGTGTGCGTGGCAGCGGCGTGCGCGTCAGGCTGCAGCGGCGGCGGCGTGTCCTGCAGGATGATCATCGACCTCGCCTTCCTCTGGCGCTCGGCGTGGGCGTGGCTCCTCGTCGGTGAATCAGAGAGCTCTTGGAGCCTCGGCTCAGCACCGGGCTTGAAGCTTGACCGGGTTAGACCCTCTCCTCTGGCAGGAGGAGGAGGGGGGAGGAAGGAGGGGGGAGGGCCGGAGTCCAGGAGGAAGAGCGAGGAGGTGGAGGAGGCGGAGGGAGGAGGGGGTGGAGCTGTTTGAGGAGGAGGGGGGATGAAGCTGTCTGTCAGTGAGGAGCTCCGTGGAAACCGACTTTCATTGATCAGAGCCGTGATCCTGTCGTCCTCAGGTGTTCCTGCCGTGGTAACCATGGAGACGTTAACGCAAAGTTATCCAAAAAAACACTTCAAACTATAAACACCAAACCTTCAGGTAAAAAAATAAAACTGACTTTTGATACGTCACTAAATATAAAAATCAATTTTATGACAGACGGACCAAATAAAAGACCCAAGAATTATCGCTAAATTAACCAAATTAATTAACCTGAACTAAATAAAGAAATGCATGAAAAACTTAATGAATGAATAAACAAATAGTTATTTGTGATGTCACTCGTGTTGTGATGTTGAAATGTTATGATCGCAATGGTAAAGTCAATATTTCATCATCTTCCATCAATACAAATATAGTAATCAAATTAAGCAAGTACATATAATCAGCGGTGGAATGTAACAAAGTACATTTACTCAAATCCTGTTCTTAAGTACAATTTTTTGGTACTTCGACTTTGACTTCTACTCTTTGACGCCAATATTGTATTTTTTTAATTCACTTCATTTAAGTGACAGCTTTAGTTACTTTGCAGATTCAGATTATTAATACAAAATATAAATCGACTAATAAATTAGATTTATTATTGTAGATTAAAGCTACAACAGTATTAAAACATCAATAATTATAATCGAGTAATAAAATACGCTGTGTATTATTCCTAAATGGGCCATTCTGCATGAGTATTTGAACTTGTGGATATTTTAATGCTAGTACTTCTATTTTTCCACAGTGGTATTACTACGTGTACTTCCACCACCATCTACAATAATAATATTTATGCATGTACTGTATAATCCCATGTGTGTACGTCTCACCAAAGCTCTTGGTTCTGGACATCCCTCGAGGTAAAGCCATGGTGCTCTTCTCTGGAGCGGTGGGGGGCACCAGACCCTGACGCTCAAACAAGGACTTCACACACACACACACACACACACACACATTTAGTCTGAAATCATGCATAAAAGTCCAGACTATAATGAATTATTTTCTTCTTCTCTACACTGAAGATTTCTAATAATCTGAACTTAAATTTTCGTCCAGGTAACTTCGAGACTCCTGCTGTGTTTACGTTGATTCGTCGGCTCTAGAGAACAGTCAGTATCTCCACCCTGAATAACCTCCACCAGCAGCAGGAACTAGTTAGAGAACACCAGCTGCCAATCACAGTCCTTGATGTCTCCATGTGGCAGCCAGGAGCTCCCGACCTTTTTAATTTGTGACCCCTTAAAACAAAACAACCCTTCATCACCAGCCGCAATCTAGAAGACTCAGCTATCGCCTGACGATGATTCAGCCTCTGGGGGCGACGGCCGGTGTTTCAGGCTTCTGGTGTCGCCAGCAGATATCTGGATCAACACCAGATCGCTGATGAGCTTCTTTCATTCTCTACACAGACTCTTTACCTGCACGCAGCTAACCGTGATTGGTCGATACGCCTCAGACTACAAATGGACGAATGAGTGAATCTTGTCCCGTACCTACAGATTCTGCATTCATGTGCATTCTGTTTGTTTAGACCAGCTGCAACTCGTTCAACCAAAAATGACTTTTTCTTTATTTCAAGAGGCCCAAAGATGCAAAATTAGGCAGCAGTTCTAGAAAAAAATCGCAGAAATTGGCCGACAGTGTAGCAGTGCCATCAACTCAGGACCCCTCAGATTTATCTAGCAAAGCCTTCTTGGGGGTCCCGACCTCTGGGTAGGAAACCCCTGAACTATGGCGTAGCCTGCCGTGCGGAACTGTCCCTCTTCAGATCATCAGGACATGTCCCTGTTCATGACCATCAAACACTTACGTTAATCTCAGCCTGCGTGATGCGTCGGCTCGTCGGTCTCTGCTTCACCGTCGCTGCTCTGAAGTCGTCTGATGGGCGGGCCCTTAGAACGACTTCCTGTTGACCCCCGGCCAACATCTCATCCAGTTTCTCTGGAGGGTGGAGACGTGATCGAAACGAAATAAACGAACAACAGTAATGACACGGCCTCGTGACATCACAGCATGACCACAACAACAACAACATGACACCAGCTGTGAACGTGAGGTCAGCGGGCAGGGCCATAGCCACCAACCAGACCCACACCCACATGATGGTCTCAGGTGTGTTCACACCTGTGGTTCAAATCGACTGCATGTTATGAATCAAACAGGACGAAAAGGAGGCGTTATGTACAGGCTGAGAGCTGTGGGGTCGCTGTCACACACCGTTAATGGACTTAATGAGCACAGCTGCTTTTGACCTATTAATACGCTCGCTGACGGACATATGTGTCACCATGGTTACCAAACGATTTGCTTCACTAACATTTTCAATGTGTTTTACTTGTTACAGAGTATTTTTACACTGTGGATTCAGTAGGTGTGGGTGAGGACGTGTGTTCAGTGTCCTCAGCTACGGCCCTGGCTGTGACATCACTGTGACATCATCACATCAGTCCAACAACATGCCATGAGACCAACATCATCATCATCATCATCATCAGTGCAGCGTGACATCACAACAAATAAAACACACGTAGACAGGAATGACCACGACCACCAACACATCCGATCCATGAGACTCACCGATGCGCCTCCTCCTGGCTGCAGACAGAGCAAAGGTCACCAACACACACTCCCACAGTCTGACTTAACTCTGCGCTCTGTGTGTGTGTGTGTGTTTGTTTTACCTATCTCCTCCAGGTCAGCGGTCATGGACTTGGATCGGAGTGTCAACGAGGTGCTGGGGGCTCGTTTTGGAGGGGGTGGAGCTACAAGACAAGAACCAATCAGATGACAGTTGGGGCTGGAGCAGAGAAACAAACACGGTGTGTAGCTTTTGTGTAGTTTGCTCCTTTAGTGAACGCACAGTAACACAGGCCGCAGTGAAATCACCATGTTTTGTTATTTTACTATTTATGGCAAAGGATTGAAGTTCAAGTTTAGTTTATTTCTCACTTCAATCATAAAAAAACAGGAAACGTCTTATTTTGTTCAGTTTGAACTGAGAGAAAGTCTAATTATTATAGTCTTTATATTATTTTTATAGGCATATGATTATTATATCATGAATTAATTTTAAATTGAGAAAATTGACTAAATCCTGTTTGTGTTAAATTTATAAAAGACATCAGTGTAACCAAATAAAAGAAATGAAACATGAAATATCGGTAAATAAAACCAGCTGCCACAGGAGGAAGTGAATGAAATGCAGTAAGGAAACCTTTCTTCCTGATCAGGTTGGATTCTGATTTTCTGGAAACAGATACGACCTTCATCAGCAGCCGACTTCCACCCTGACGGATCAGAGAGACGACCTGCCGGTGACCCACCTTCACCACGTCAGCGCCGTTCACCTGGACAGACAGACACACAGGTGATGGCGGTGAGCGTTCGGCACTTCAGAGATCTAACGACGCCACGCGTCAGAGGACGGCTGATACCTCTATGAGGAAGTCTCCGGTCCGAAGCCCCGCCCGCCAGGCCACTCCCCCCTGGTCGACGGACTCCAGGTACTGCAGGGCGGGGAACGCCGGGGTGGGGGCAAACTCCTCGATGGGGGTCTCAGCTTGAGAAAGAAGAAGACAGAGAGGTGGAAAAGACGTTTAAAGGAACAGACTGATCAGGATTTCAGTGGACTGGCTTTGAATTTCCTCAGGACCGTTAGATCATCCAGAACTCTGCAGAACCATCAGAACTCTACTGGTTCCCAGTTTAACTCCTAAAAATCCGCCTTCTGCTTCCCAGTTTACGTCACCGTGGCGTCGTTGCTGCTTTCAGCGATGAGACTCGCTGGATTCTGTCGTTATTATGAAACAACACAGCGAGGAGTTTTAAACTTTACTGCTCTTCCTCTGAAGACTTCGCTCTCTTCTTTCCAACACCTCCAAACACCCACCACTCTTCCATCATCCATCCGTCCATCCATCCATCCATCCATCCTCTCTACCTTTAGCTCCTCTGAGGACGAAGCCGAATCCCTCGCTCTCTCTCTTCTGCAGCACGGCTGTCTTCTCCTCGATCACGTAGTCGCTGACACACAAACATTTATCACAACATTTTCACGGTTAACAGAGAACTGAGCAGTAAAAGAACAGTGATGAGGCTGAAACACTGTGGAAATACTCCGCTACAAGTACACGTCCTGCATTCAAAACCTCAAGTATTATCAGTAAAATGTTCCTGTCAGTGTTTCTCATCATCTCTGATGTTTGTGGATTAATATTCCTGCTGTAGATGTTTCAGGTTGAGCTCATTTGAACTACTTTATATCCTGTTGGCTGGTTTAATCTGCAGCGATGCATCATATTCTATAAGATCATCACATGTTTGTCCTGTGAGAACCTCGTATCTCAGATAAACAGCCTGTTTTCAGCTCTGTGACGAAGCATTTTCAGCTGATCCAAGAGGCTTTTTAAACAGTTTATTTAGCTGAAGAAGACATGAAGGAAAACTTCATCCTTCAGTTTATCACAAACATCTGGAGATACGTGGTTTTCACTGGACAGGAATGAAATAATCTGAAAAGTAACAAGTTGTCATACAGATGTAGTGGAGTAAAACGTACAGTATTTGCCTCTCACATGTAAGTACTGATGTTATGTACAATTACCTTGAATTTGTACTTGAGTAAAAGTACAAACTATTCTTTTTTTATGGTATTCCTATAAAGTGGCTCTATATATGTGTTTGTATGTGTTTGTATGTGTGCTTTACATGTGTAAAAGTATATACTGTATAGATTTGAAATTCTTTCATGTATAAATTAAACTGACCTTTTTGTATTGCTTTAAGTACTTTGTACATGACAAATAAAGTGTTATCATCCAGAGTATTTACTGATATTTTCACATCTTATATTGTAACTGCTTATGACACGTTAATAAAATAAACGTGTTTTGTCTACATCATAAATATATACAGTATTCATTAAATAATTAATTATAAATTAATACATTGCATTTAATAGTGACTAATACAGTACATACATGATTCATCACATAAAAAGTTGTGTTTTTTCCACATGCTTTCCTCAGAATGACTTCATGTTTTTAACACTAATGCATCAATCAAGAGAAAGACTAATTCATCTTTTTAGCTATTATGTGTGAAGCAGCTTCCTCATGTGATATTCTGGATTCCACCTGTTTGTACCCTCATGTTTCTCTTTGACTGAAGTTATTTTATATGCTTGTGTTGTGTTTAAGTCACAAAATTAACCAACCAACCAGGAGTGTGCGGCGTCAGTACGTTACCTGGGAGAGGTGTAGTGACCTGCAGGTGCAATGATGGTGTGTTACCTGTAGGAGGTGTAGTTGTCATACGATCCTACAGTATAATGTCTGAACAGTCTCTTGGTGCGGTCCTCCCGCGTCTCTGAAACATACATGGACGTAAACAGAAGAGCAGTCAATAAACACAGTGTACAGGAGGAAATGTACCTCACATGTAGTACGTCTGTGCATCCGAGTGATTATTCACCCAGTCGTGGGTCATATTGTCTCATCTGGACTTCTTCAACACAGTCAGCAGGAAACCAGCCAGTTCTTCCTTTAACGCTTCCTTCCCAGAATCCTCCTTCACCGATAGACAGAACTGTGGACACAGAGTCGGGATCAGCACACCGGACGTCTGTCCTCGCCACAAACACAACACGGGTTCATTCTGTCTGACCTTTGACCCGCTCTCCTCGGTGCAGCTGGATCTCTCCGGCCCCCTGGGGGACGTGGGACCGGGTGGCGATGAAGGTGCGTCCCGGTACGGCGCTGTACAGCCTCCTCTTCCTCATCTGGGGGGTTAGAGGGGGGGAGGACGGGGGGCTGGTCTCCACGTGGCCTCCGCCACTCGGGCTGCAGACACACAGACAGATACAGGTAAGATCTGAGACGGACAGGTGGGATACAGACGGGTTAGAGCAGCCTGGGTTAACTTTAGAGGCTGTTGTCATGCCAACACCAGTACCGATGCCAGCTACGCCAGCACTAACGTCAACTACACCAACAATAATGTCAACTACACCAGAGCTGATGTGGACTTCTTATTATAATGTAAACAAAAGGATGATGGAGCTGCATGACTGCAGCCGTGTGTGAATATATACTAACCCTGTCTGAGTGTCTGTGCATGTGAATGTGTGTACCTGAGCCGGCGTGTGTGTCGTCGTAGTGAGTGTGTGTGCGTGTCATGATGTGTTTCCAGGCTTTGGAGGGAGGGGCCGGGAGAGGAGGCGGGGCTTTCCAGAGCGTTGTCACTCGCCGAGCGAATCAGAGAGCGTGGAGAAGACAGACCATTTCCAGCCGTCGTCCTGGTGAGGCCGACTCTGCGGCGCTTTGTGTAGGATGGAGTTTCTCTGAAGGGAACTACTTGGGCACATATACACATATGTACACACACACAAACACACACACACACACAGACACACAGACACACATGCACACAGTTAACACCAGCTACTGTAATATGTGCACTTACACACATACACACACTATTTAAATGGGTTTATACTCTCAGCCAACTCACCAACGTCAGAGGTTTTGTGGATCTTAATGATTTCTGCAAGATCAAAGTTCCCAGCAATTATCGCCACCTACACACACACACACACACACACACACACACGTACAAGGAGCGTCCTGCATTATCATAACAACAACAGACATCAGGCTTCATTCTATATTTTTCTTATTGTCAAAAGACCCAAACCAACCACACGTCAGTCTGTCTCTCAGCACTGACAGCTCCAAGCCCATTGGTTCCTACTGGAGATGTAAATCTTTAAAAACCTCACACATTTATGGTTTCATTTTTTAAAAAATGTTCAGTAATTTCCTCAAACAGCTGCCCACTCCAGATTTTACTGAATGCACGGGAGGAAATAGAGCATTTGTTGGGGGCTGTTTTCAGTGGTGGATTAATCCACATCTGGTGCTCTAGTGAGTGTTTGAGGCAGCAGGATGGTGTCTTAGTTCCCTTTAGTTCCACTTCCTGCTCCAAAAACACCTGTTTGGATCATTCCACAGGTAAACAGGTTGATTGGTAACAGGTGATAGTATCATGATTGGGTATTTTATATGTACAGTATATGATTTTAGTCTAAAAGCAGTCTGCTTGTCGTAGTTTTGGATGGTATTTTACCTGAAAGGCGGTCTGGTTGTTGTAGTTTTTGATGTCTTTATTTGCTCCTCTGAACAGCAGCACTCTGGCACAGCTGTCCTGCAAAACCAGCAGCGATTATTTTATTAACATCAGAGTGAACCTGTAAATAAAAACACTTTACATACAGAACGACAGTGACGTGACCGAGAAGAAACAGAGCTGAATGTTTTCTCTGTGTTACCTGGTTGTACAGAGCACAAAGGTGCAGTGCAGTGTTTCCTGATGCATTCTGGGAACTCATGTCAGCGCCGTAGAACAGCAGGTGCTCCAAGTGCTGCACGTTTCCAAAGCGACATGCCTTAAGTCACGAACACACACATGCATGCACACACAAATTATAATTGTATAGGGCGAGTACTTTGACTGATTGTATGGATTTGAGTGTCTGTGTGTGTGTGTGTGTGTGTGTGTGTGTGTGTGTGTGTCACCTGGTGGATTTCCTGCCATCCGTTCTCATCAGTCATCCCTGCAACCATGGCAACAAGAACTCTTTTAGCAGTGAAGTGTTTTTCTCGACACAAACAAAATGAAAACGTTAATCAGTACTGTAGTGACACAGTGCTGATTAAATCCATCCACACACACACGCACACGCACACGCACACACACACACACGCACACACACACACAGGTGGATTGACCCTGCGAGCCTCCGTACCGATGGTGGCGTGGTCCTGCAGCAGCAGCTCACAGCAGTAGGGGGCGCCGCCCACCATGGCAGAGTGATAGAGGGGAGTCAGACCTCTGCTGTCCTTGTAGTCAGGAGACGCTCCGAGGTCCAGCAGAGTCTGAGGACCAGGACCAGGACAGGACAGAGTTCAGCGAAGTGTTGATGAAAAACAGGAATGAAAAAGCCTCAAATAACTTTAAACATATGTGTGAAGTAAAAGCGTTAACGTGACATTTTGTCATTTGCTCGAGTCCCTGAGGCTCCAGAACCTCCACCTCAAAAACTGCACTGAGTACTTGAGTGAATGTACTCAGTTACTTTGCAGCGCCGCCTTGTGGCTTGTGCCGGCGTGTTTTCTTACGGTGAGAGACGAGCTGTTCCTGCAGAGGACGGCTCGATGCAGAGCCGTGATACCGTCTCTGGTCCTGAAGTCCAGGTGAGCTCCTCCGCTCCGAAGGACTTTAATCAACTCGCAGCTCTCCTCCAGCTGGACCGCCAGAGTCAGCGGACACTCTGAGACACAAACAACCAAAGTTATTATTGTTCCAAAGCAAATCCAATAAACACACGGCCTCTCCTGTGGGCCTGGAGACACGCAGGTCAAGAGCTTCTGGAAGAGTTCAGGTTTTAATTACCTGTGGAGGACTTTCTATTCCACACTTACACACACACAGCAATAATTCAAACATAATGTTATTATCTGAGCGTGTGTGTGTGTGTGTGCACTCACCCCCACTGTCAGAGTCATGGAAGTTGGGGTCCAGGCCCTTTTCCAACCATTTGGAAACCTTCTCCACATTCTTCTGATGAACATGTTCCATGAAGCGCTTCAGGTTGGCCTGGAAACATCAAACTGATGCATTTAATTACGAGTTCAGGCAGTTTTCAATATATTCTCTATGAGACACTCCGGTTAGTGTTATCATTTTAATGATTAGTGGGAGCAAAACACATGATTATCATTATTATTATGCATTTTTAAAGGATTTGTATTGTCTAAGCCTACTTAAAACATTTGTGCCTGTAGCGGCGCATAAAGTGATTCATCAATGTGTGTGTGTGTGTGTGTGTGTGTGTGTGTGTGTGTACCTTGGTGTGCAGCTTGGCCAGCTGTTTGTCGTCCACGTAGCTCTGCGTGTAAATTCTTCTTTTATAACGAAACTGTAATAATAATCAGAGGTCAAAGGTCAGTGCTCATTGTGCTCATACAAACATGTGTGTAAATGTAGGAGCTGTCACTTTAAATTACAGGACATCAGGAAGTAACCAAGTTAATAAATACAGACAAAATGTGTGTTAGAAGTGTAAAACCATGACATTTCACACTCAGCTCTTTATTAGTAAAGCTTATTTTTAAGAAGTTTACTGCATTTAATTCAATTTTTATTTCCTTTTTTCCAAAGTCCATTTTTATTTCAGTCCACTTTTTCATCTTAAACCTGCAGGACTGAGCCAGTTAATGCGCCTGATTGGCTGTTGTTTAGATCTGAATTAACAGACAGAGATGAGATTGTGAAATAAAAACTACTGGAATTAATAAAGTTATTTAAATAAAAGTTTTTAAAATTATTTAGATTATTTCACAGTTTCATTCTTACATATCTTGTCTGTATTTATTCTGTTCAACATGAACACACACAATGTAGTTTAGTTTGACTCTCACACACACACAGACACACACAGACACACACAGACACACACACACACACACACGCACTAAATCCCAACAAATGCAGCATTTCCTGCCGTCTGTTTGATAAAAACTACAGTGAGCAGCTGTTTTAGGAAATTACTGAACCTTTTTTCAACATATGTTTAAAGATTTCCATCTCCAGTCGGAACCAATGGGTGGAGAGCAGGACAGACAGAGACACACAAGACGAACATATAAAAAACACCAGTTTCCCTGTAACTGGTCTGCTGTACCTCCAGGTATGGGATGGGCGTAATGGGAGGAAGAGGATACTCCTTCAGCAGTCGCTCCTCGTCCAGAAACTTTCCGGCTCGGCCGTTGAACGCCGGCTGGAAGAGACCATAGTTCAAAACATCCGACAGAGACTGAGTCAACGTCACCAGAACCCTCTGCTTACTGGTCCAAACTGGTAACTCTGGGTCCAACCGCAAACACTTCTGAGAGAGCCAGAGACAGAGAAACAGACAGACAGAGAAAGAGACAGACACAGACAGACAGACACACAGGTTTGTCCTGCTGATTCATTCATGTAGTTTTTATCCTCCAGTCATAGTTATATACAGTACATATCCATATATATATACTGTATATACTGTGTGTGTGTATCTATATATAAAGTATGTGTGTGTTACCGTCTGCTGCAGGTCCGGGATGCCGATGCGGACGACAATGCTGTTTCCAGGGGGCGTGTCATCCACGTCGTCGTCCCTGGCAACAGCAGAGCCTGTCGGGTTGCCGTTAGTAACCGCCTGTTGCCGCGGGCGATCATGTTTGGTGTCAGCAGCCGGACTCAGAGGCATGTGGCTGAAAACACACACACACACACACACACACACACACACACACAGAACTGGATCACACTCTGCAGCACACGTGAAGGATAACAGTACAAAAAAATAACTCAAGATCCGTCATCGCGTGGAAAAAAACTGTGTTCAGCTTTAACACGTCAACGTCGTTTTAGTTCCCTAACCTCTGCTGCTTGTTAGCAACCGAGCTAATGCTCATTAGCAAGCTCAAAGCCGGTCAAACACACTCATTTCTCCTGGTGATAAAGCGGCGTGCACGGGGCTGAGAAATGTGTTCACTGCTAATTACCAAATGTTAGCATGCTAACATGCTAAAGCAACATGGTAAGCACTAAACTTACTAAACAGCAGCATGTTAGTTTTGTCACAACATAATGACCAGGACTGCCAAGCATTAAAAACAGTAGTCTGCAACTTTTGTCCATCTTATAACTTCTACAGTTAGCATCACAGCTTCACAGAGCTGCTAGCATAGCTGTTTACTTTGAGCTAAAACAGCTACATCTCTAAAAGTTAGCTTTTTACTGCACTGGTCTCCTCATTCTATAAGAGCATTAACGGCTGGACATGATTTGGACTTTGTGTGAGAGAGACTTCTGCGGGGACAGAGACATTAGCATGAATCTGACAGCCTCCCACGGACATTTCTCACAGCAGACATTCTGCATTTTCGAAGGTGTAAGTACTAACAGTGATCATGGCTGCTCTCCATGCACAACGAAACGCAGCGCGGCCATGTTGAGGCAGCTAATAACACGTGTGATTTTCCTGCTGTGGAAAGTCAGGATGACCTCCGTGACACGGGTCTATTGACAGCTCGACCCTCCAATCGCAGCCCATTGTCTAAACTGTGAGTGTGTGATCCGCTCAGGTCTGTGCGTTTGTGTCTGTTCGTGGGACGACATCTTATTCAGATTGTCTGCTGACTCTGATCTGACCTCCACCTTCTCTAATGCTAATAATGGCCTCGGGATGTTACATCACATCCTGTTTTTCACCCTGCTCTCACACACCGACACACATAACACAGAGGAGCGTCCGATCGCTCCGCACAACAGCCGAAACACTGATTCCACAGCAGCTTCACGGGCTGTGGGAAAATTATTAGACAGGGAAGAGGGGTCACAAGGGGGGGGGGGGGTATATCTTTTATTTTCTAACATGTAGCAGCTTTCATTGAAGAATAGTTGCTGGAATATTTCATTAAGACGATACAGCATTTTGATTTCCCCTTCGAATGTACCATGTACGATCATAATGATTGATAGTGTATTAAAGGAATAGTTCAACATTTTGGGAAAAAGCACTTTTTTGCTTCCTTATGAGAGTTTTTTTCTCATGAGATGAGAGTTGACACCACTTTCATGTCTCTACACTAAACATGAAGCTTAGCTTAGCATGAGCAACAGGGGTGAACAGCTCTCCTGCCTTTGCCTGAAGTTTAAAAGTGTAGCATGCTAGCATGTCTAAATTACTTTTCTTGTTTCTTTCATCCATACATAATCAGTAATATTACTAATTAATAATTAATTAAGACAGGGGTCGGCAACCTTTACCACTCAGAGAGCCATTTGGACCCGTTTCCCACAGTAAAGAAAACACTGGGAGCCAAAAAAAACCTTTTGACATGTCAAATAAAATAACGCTGCACATAACGTTTTTTTTTTTTGCCTTTATACTACGTACAAACAAACGATAATGTGCTGCATTTATGAAATCAATGAACGACTGCAGAGAAAACGAAATGACATTTCTGCGTGCAACAATAACATTTTGAAGTCCGACAAAAAGACGTTGGGTTGAAAGTACTCTCAAGTAAAATACTCAATGTCTATTGGAGTCCGTCTTGCATTTATGAAAAAACACCAAACTTAAATTCTCCACCGTCAGCAAACCTAAAATGCCGTCCACTCTCTGCGTGCCGTCATCTTTTTACTGGCGTGTGCAAAAGGACAATTTCACTGAACAATGAAAAAATGTTAATATATGCTAAATAATAGGCATTTAAAATATTAATCAAACAATGTTAATGTGATTTCTGCTCCTGAACCTCAGTCCCCCGTCACCTGCATCTTTACGCAGGATCGTAAACTGTCATCTGTGAGCGAGCGTGATTTGTTTCAAAATGAACAAACTAAAATGAAATACATTTAATTAAATGCTCATTAATTATTTTCAGGAGCCGCATCAGAGGGATGAAAGAGCCGCAGGTTGCCGACCCCTGAATTAAGAGGTGCGGGTAGGTGTATTTTCTAAATGTCTGGAAGAGCAGCTAGCTGTTTCCCAGTGTTTCCTGTCTTTATGCTAAGCTAATCGTCGTCTAGCATCCAGCTTTAAGTTTTATACAGAGAGTGTTCAACAAAGCCAATAAACATGTTTCCCAGAATGACGAACTTCTGTTTTAAGACATGATAATATCATATTATTCTGAGATAATGTTGCATCTTTTCTTAGTCAGGAGTCTCACACTGTTATAGCTGCTTTAACAATGATACAGCAAAAGGGGGGGGTTCAAGTTCAACCCCCGGCCCACCCCGATCATTTTCAGAGTCCCTTTCAGCTAATACCACCACGACTTCTACTACTGCTGATGGTATTTCCAGTTCAACACAAGACATTATTACGTATTTAATCATCACTTGTATTAATCACCATTGGCGCTAATTAGCACTTGATTAGCATCCGTGCCAGTAAAGCAGAGCAGGACTGAAGTCAGAACTTAATGGCTGCCTCCATCACAGCTGAGGATGAAACAGAGAGGCTGAGAGAGAGAGGATGAGTTGTGAGTTGTCATAGAAACTGGAATAGCAGGGAATCCTGTGCTAACCTCACGGTGTCACTGTGTGTGTGTGTGTGTGTGTGTGTGTTAAAAAAAGCCTCCTGATCTACATGCTCGCTGTTGCTATGGCAACGTGGTTGAACAATTTTCGCAGTTCCCGTTTTAAAACTACCATCCTACCTGCTGACTCTCTCTCTCTCTGCATTTCTGCGTCTGTCCTGTCAACCTCGCTCGGCCGTCAGCCCGCCGTGTGCCCACACTGTGCCGCTCACACATCTGGGACGCTTTCACGATGAAGGGACGCCATCGTCAGCTACTGATTCTGATTATAAGACCTGTATGAAGTGAGCGGAGGAGAAGCCGGTGGGCTGCGGCTTGAGTTCAGACAGAGTTCAGATTAAAACACACAACTCCTCTCCAGTGCGTCACTCTGCTTCATCTGCCAAATGTTTTCGGCCATCTTGCCTTCATCAGGCTGTTACCAGTTCCCTCACATACGTACAACATTGATCTGTGAGCGATAAATCACCAGATACCATGTTTACAGAACTTTACAGCCAAAAAGTTTAATTTAGAAGATCTCACGGTCCGTAGTTCAAACAAAAACTGTAAGAAAGGTATCTGTAACCATAAATACTGAGTTACATGATTTCATCAATGAGCAAAAAGCTTTCAACAGAAGTAAAAAACGTTCATCCATATGGAGCACAAATAGGATCCATTTAACCCTGGACCCTGTGAGCTGGGCTCACAGGGCCCAGTTTAGAAATCCAGAACACCTCCCTTTTAAGAAGCAACTTCTCCAGGTCTCCACCCTCTCAGTTTCATTTATATCAAGAAGAGACTGGATGATTCATTTCCATCAAATGTGCCGCAACTGGATGAATCTGGTTTTTCCATAAACCAGGCGACGGCCCCCCCTCGTGGCCCAGTTTTTGAAAAACACGTGCTAAAGTGCCCTCTTGGACTCCAAAAAGCGTGCTAAAGTGCCCTCTTGGACTCCAAAAAGCGTGCTAAAGTGCCCTCTTGGACTCCAAAACGCGTGCTAAAGTGCCCCCTGGGAGCCAAAACACGCGCTAAAGTGCCCTCTTGGACGTCAAAACGCGTGTTAAAGTGCCCTCTTCAGTGGCTATATGTGCCCTTTTTTTCCTTTTCGCCCCTGCCCTTCAAAAAGTCTGTGCACGCCACTGATGGGATGTATTATCTTTTTTTGATCGGAGCTTCTAGTTTATTTTATGTCTGTAATTTCTGAATATTTGCTTGAATAATTTTCAAGAACTTTCCTGGAAAGAAATCTATATTTTGGAAATAATTCAAGGGAAAACAGAGACAGTGCTCAATTAATGCGCTCCAAAGCTATTAATTCTAATTAAATATTAACCGAGAGTCTTTCAGTGAGTGCAAAGCAGGGCAGCCGAATATGCAAAAATGTTAAACTCATCTGCAGGCAAGCGACAGATTCACACTCGAATGAAACCGTTCATTCAAAGCCTGAAATGTCGACCTCATGGTGGCGCTAGATTCTGTGCAAACATGTGCTGGATGTTTCTTCTCACTCGCTCGAGTCCTCCCATTCGTTTTTCTCTGCACGTTGTATGTTGGGATGTTACACTGGATCAGTGAAGACTCTGACCTGCAGGTGGCGCTGGAGGGAAAGTGAGATGCAGGATATTTGATTTGACGTGAGCAGAACGCCGCCGCCGCTCAGTGAGAGTTCAGCCGCAGCCTGTTAGACATTTGTTTTAATGTGAACACGAGGCGTTCGCTGTCTACCTGGGGACGGGGCTGGTTTAAGTGGGTCAGTTAAAGTACACACACGCACTCAGACTTCCTGTGTTTGGAGACACTGGGAGCAGAGCTGCAGCTTCAAATGTTGTTTTAGTTTTGGACAGGCAAGAGGAAAGCGGCTCAGACACTCTGTATTTCATGTAGTAGACCGCGGAAAACTCTGACTTAGAAACACTCCCTTGGTTGTATTTAATTATTTACCATCAGTCCACTTATTTTTGGTTGTTTGCTTCGTTTTTTGTTATTTGTAAATGCACATTTTCCCAAATCCTCCTGGTTTTCTGATGTTTTCCCACAGAGAGCTATCTCATAACAATCGTACTTTGACACCTCGACCAAAGTCAAGTTCAGGGATTTATCGGCCAAAGATCAAAATTCTGACAGTGTCAGAAAATTCAGGACCAATTTGTCACAATGCGACTGCTGCCACAGCTCAGATCTACAAAACAACCAATCAGAACACAGCATGAGATGATGCTAAATATACTGGCCAACGCCAAGGGTCAGTTTTCCAGCCATCAGGGTCGATGAAGGATGCGAGCTGAGGTCGTGTCTGTTTGGCTTCAGCGTTACAATTCACCAGACATCCATCAGCCTGAAAATGTGCTACCCTACAGTCTGACACACATTTCAATCGATCCATCTCACACAATGTGACCTGCAATAAAACTTACTGAAGGTCACACTGTGTGAACTCAGGAGGACAAGTTCACAGTTCAGCTTTCGTTATTGTCACGAGTCCTCCGCTGGTTTCACTCCCGCAGAGATATTGACTTTTATTCCACATGTTCTTCTTCCTCGTCCAAACCGGCTCCTGCATTACCCACAACGCAGTTCGGTCAAAGATCGGGCTCATGCTAGCAGCGGCTAATGCAGCCTGCAGCAGCTGCTCTCTCTGGAGACTTCATACTACCTGGTTCACATACGCAAACACCTGGAAGGACACCTGTAAAAGCCCTGCTTACACCCATTTACGACACTGTCACTGTGTAACAGGGTCAATTGTACAGCAGTGTAACAGAGTCATACACCATATAATTTTAGTTATAATTACACAAATTCTGTAACTAGTTTTAACCTTACCTGACATGTTAGGCCTCCAGAGTCAATGTGGAACGTCTGAGACTTTGAGTCAGTGTACCCCTACGTTTGTTTTTGTGGGTCCCCCTCTATAAAATATGCCTCCTGCCTTCACCTCTCCCCTTTTGTTTCTGTACTTTGTGGGAGAGGTATGCAGCAAATTATTCTCGCTTACTCGCTAGCTAAAACTTTGCTGTAGCATGCTAACACATTCCTGTGTTCTTTGATTTGCGTAGGGGCTCACGTATATTGATGATTGATCGGAGGATCTTTTGTTATTTCACTTTTATTGTCAGAAATAAATGGAGAGCACCTCCAAATGCATCCAGGTCTGGTTCTCTGCATAACAGAACGCACACGATGATAATCCACCGGTTACAACTGTAAACTCTGTGTTTCCGTTATCATACAAAACATAAGCAACACCAACAGGATCCTGTGAACTGTTGCTGTTGAGCAGCTGACTCTTAGACTCGGATTTAAAATCTACATCCAGGACTCGTGTTCGGTTTGGTTTTCACAGCACGCTGAAATGAGCTGAACCCTCTGATTATAATATAACAGTTGTGACAGAACACGCAGAAGCAGCTTGCTAAAATGAATCACTTCCTCTCATTGACTGCAGCAAAAGGCCGGTAATTGCAGCGACATTCACCGCTAACGTGTCGGCGTGTGGAGGAATCCTCAGCACGCAGGACGACATGTCAGCCTGCGAGACGACAGAGGACCAAAGCACGAGAAATTACACTCTTTCACTCCTTTTTCCCTTCATCGCTCGCTGCTATTCAGGGTCAAAACACGCTGCAGATCCCATCTGCGGGGTGGGGGCGGAGCAGCGTGTGTGGGATGTGAGCACCCCCGGTCCAGTCTCCACAACGGGCCGAATCAAAATGAATTTCTTCACCATCATATGCAAATATTGAGCACAAAATGAAAGTCGTAGCACCTCGCCGTTCATCCAAAGACGCCATGTTCAGCAGCATCCAGCACGCCATCAAACAGAGCAACGACTGCAGCTTCTCACAGAAATATAAAGACTTAAATCACATCTTTTCATGATTCACACCTATGATACACGACAATATGACAAAAGTCCAAAGTATTTGTAAGGAGAAAACATCAGAAAACGTGTTCTGACCCTGGTCGGACAACTTTTCATCACTTGTGCGCTTGTTTTTTTGTTGTGTAACAGGAACAAAAGCTGTGAGCTGAAACACGTTGATTCCTCATCACAGCCGACTGCGTCTGTTTTGACAGATTCTAACAGCAAACACTGCGCGCCGACAACAGATCAGCAGGTTATGTAACATCATCCAAATGATACTGTATCACGGCTTTCTGAAATATAATACCAGTGCGGTCTGAGCAGATCTGGAGTCTGTATAAACGACTGGTTCCCGTCCACTCTCTTCCTCAACGACTCCTTCTGCAATCAGCCCGAGTCGGAGTCGGTGGGTTGTTTCTCTGCACTTCAGCAAATACTTCACATCCACCAATCAGAGGCCTTGAATCACTCTGAAATACAGCCTTTGCTGTTGTGAGGGGGGGGGGGATGGTGAACCGGCCTTCTGGGGGCACAGAGACAGGTCGACATAACGACAGGATCGATGGATCTGACGAGGTTCAGCCTCAGGAGTCGTTAACGAGCGAGCGCTGACTAAGTGCTGGTGAACGACCCGAGCTGTTCAGAGCTCTTCCTCCTCGTGTTTCCTTTAATCTTCAGCTGTTCTGAGAACCGTTGAACCGACGAGCTCTTATTCCTCGCAGTGAAGGAAAACCTCAGCGGTGGAAGCGAACAGGGCTTTTCCTGCATCAGCGAGTGGAATAAAAGCTCATTAAATCTGAGCTTTTCACTGTTGTTTGATGGATTAACCTTCAAAACGAAGGTAAAGACCAGACGCGAGCCAGCTCTCTGACAGCTGTTCAAATACAATCTGCTGTGTAACACAGGAGCTTCATATGATAACACCCATCGCTTCCAGTCACCCATGACGGCCTCAGTCTGCAGAAACCTCACACTGTGGTTTTATTAAACGCCTCTAACTCCCTCCTTTGTTATTTGCCTTCGAGAAACACTGCGAGCATCTGCTGACGGTCTACTGGAGGTTTCCAGCAACGTTTAGTTACGCCTCAAAGCTCTGGAACAAACTACCTGCAGACATCAGGAAGCAGCTCGATGAAGATTTTCAAAATAAAGCTAAAACCTGATCCCTTCGCTTTAACTTCCTGATACAGGCCTGACACCTCTGCACTTCGCCTCACGCTGATTCACTGCTGCACTTCTTTAAAATGCTGATTTTACTTGATTTTATGCTTTCTATGTTCTCTGTTACGGCAGCAGATCCAATATCTGTGTCGTTCAGTCCAGCACTTTTGAAAAGAATGGACGCGAGCAGGCTCGGTTCTTAATCAAACAAAATACTTTATCTAATAAAAAAAGGTCTTCAAATATAATTTCCATGTTTCAGAGTTAAGCACGGTCAAAAAACTGTATACATCCGCGCTGGTCTAAAATCCTTCTGGCTCTTTCCACCGTGGTTTCAGGTCTGAAGTGCGTCAGTCTTTACGCACGCTATCAAATTAAAAGTCCCGAATCTAAATGACTGTTAACTTACCCGACTTACAGTAAACATCTCTTTTTTAATGAAATAAACAAACTAGAAATTACAAAAAATACTAAATATATGAATTCTTATGTTGCTTTCAAATTATTTTATTAATTATTCTAAATATTAATCATGGCTCTAACATTCTTACCTATATTTTATTATTTTATGAAGCAACTTTCAAACAGTTTATTAATATTATTATTGTTGATGGTAAACGGTGAGTTGGTGGGGGAACAGAAGGACAGAACCGGCCGCGGGAGGAAACTGGATCACTGAACTGCTTCATTTCCAAGACGGCCGACACAATTTCTGATGCAGAAATCCATCCCATCATCGAACAGTCAGCTTGCTGATCTTCTACTCGTTTCTCGAACGCTTCGTAAGCCTTAGTTTGAGCTGACAGTAGAAACAGGGGGGGGGGGGGGGCATCAAAGGACTCCAGCGGTTCACAGTTGGTGTCTCAGTCTCTTTCCCCGTCTTCACTTCTTTCTTCCTGCTGCCGTCTTCTTCTCATCCCTCCCTCTGTCTCACTTCCTGTCTTTCAGTCTAGTCATTACACTCCTTCTGCTCCTCCTTCAGTCCAGACTCCTTCTCACAATCTACTTTCACACCTCGGTGAGCAGAACATTCCTGCTATTTTAGCAATTCTGCCATATTTCCGGTGGAAAACGCAGCGTCTCTGGTTATCTCTCTGCCTGCTGCTGTAAATGTGAATGGGTCCTTCAGGTACCACTCAGTGGGAGCAGGAGCAGCTCTGTGTTGCTCACAGCAGTTGTTTTCCTCCATTGTTCTCTGCAGAGAGCTCCGTTATATAACGTCTCCTCGGGTCCATCCTCAGGTTTCCTCCAGGACTCATCTGATCCAGGATGTTGAGCGCTGCTCCGGTTTTGGCTCGAGATCATTGTCTGGTGGAAGGTGAAATTTCTGTTCGGCTCGAGCAGCGGGAGGCTTCGTCCTGGAATAACTCGGGGTCACCGTTTTGATCATTTCCCGTTTTTGTCCTGACAGAGCCGCGGTCCTCCCACACAGCCTGTACAATGCAGCAGCTACGTGCTTCATCTGGAAATAAAACTCAACTCAACAAACCCAGAAGATGTTTGTCCACATGGATCTGCTGATGGGAAGCTGGTTCATTTCAATTCATCTGATCTGAAGTTTTCTCATCAGAAATTTAATTTGCACCACCTTTGATATCATGAAGCAAAGAATCAAACTGACCATGCACCAAACCCTTTATGCCGAGCTACAGGATGTGTTTGTCTGCCGAGACGTCACTGTGTCAGAGTCCACGACCAATCATAGCTCGCCATCTTTCAAGGCCGCCGTGATGTCGCTGTGATGGAGGTGCTAGTACCAACTTCCTGGAACCAGAATGTAAACAAACATGGCGTCTGAAGCAGCGTCAACGATACTGGCTGTCCAGCGACTCCAGTCTCACCTCGCCACGCCAACATCACTCCTCCTCGACTTCACAGCTTACAGGTGAAAAGTGCTCTGAGCTCCTATTGGTCAGCAGCACCAACACATCGTGCAACTTGTCAGACTCAGCAACACAAGGCGACATAATTCTGAGGCGTCAGGACGTCGTCCTCTATGATTCACATCGTGTCGTCTTCCTCTCTGGATTTTGCTCAGTTCAATTGAATTTCATCGCTGTCATGACGACGTCAAATATTCCACCGCCCATTGAAAACTAGTTCTATATACATACTGGATATCAAAAATTTTCATTTTGATGTATAAAAGTATTTTTTAACAGTATTTTCTCTTGTAAAAATGCTGAAAGTGAAGTCCACCACAGTCCTCTTGCATAATTCATTCAGACTGAATGTTCCTTACAGTGAGAACAGCTTCTGTTACCAGCTGACGACGATCACAGTCTGACTGTTGCACACACGAGGTGACCGCGATGAAGAATCAGCTTCACATCCTGAATGCAAAGGCTGCGTTTCACAGACACAAAAAGTGAGAGAAATGTCCTCTCAGAGCAGGAGGACGAAGGACGAAGAATCTGATGAGCGGAGAGAAAGCGACTTTTCAACCTGACAGCCAGGCCAGGAGCAAGTATTAAAATACTCCACTACATGTACAAGTCCTGCATTCAGAAACATACTTCAAAGGTATTATCAGTAAAATGTTCTCAAAGTATTTAAAATGTTCCTGTTAGTGTTTTTCTATCATATCTAATTAGAGATGGGATTTATGGCCCGGATCTTGGTGAGCTGTTCCTTTCAAAGAGCCGTTCAAAAAACTGGCTCATTTGGCTCATTTTTATATTTATTAAGTTTTAAGAAGGCAGTCTGGCCTGAACTCGTTTTATCTTGGAAATAACCACTGGGAGGAATGAATTTAGATATCCCACCAATATGAGTTTTAATTATTCTGAAACATGGATTATAACGTTATTTGACATGTGTGGATTAGATTTTAAACTCTGATCTGGATTAATTGTAAATATTCCACAGGGTGGCGCCACATCACTCTGCTTTGACAGTGCTTTGCTTTTACTGGCGCACTCACCTGAAGGCAGCGTGCACAAGGTGGCGTGATGCTTTTTGCATATTTAATAAGCACCGCTCAGCTGGGCAGCAAGAACGGTTCCCAGCTGCAACTCGGTTCCCATCGTTCATGTTAACGAGCCGTTCAAAAGAACCAGTTCGTTCGTGAACGGCACAACACTATATCTGATGTTTGTGGATTAATATTCCTGCTGTAGTTGTTTCAGCTTGAGCTCATTTGAACTACTTTATATCCTATTGGCTGGTTTAATCTGCAGCGATGCATCATATTCTATAAGATATGATCATATGTTTGCCCTGTGAGAACCTCGTATCTCTAAAAAGTCAACTTTTCGTGAGCTATGGTAAGAATCTGGCACAAAAGCAACTCAGCTAAAAAGAGGGAAAGAAGAAGAAGTTTGGGTAAAAAGACAAAAACAAAGAGGTTCTTGTTAAGGAAACGTAAACATACCCGACACACCTGAAGCAGTCAAAACATGAAAATTCAAAGATTCACCAATCAGATTCGTCCTCTGGATGTCACGGTTGTTTGTAATAAATTTGATAACGCGTAGCGTAGACGGAGTACTTCAGCTGCTGGTGTCGTGCTGCTGACGCTCTGTTTTCACTATGTGGAGAATGAGGACAAGATGTAAAAGCTATTTAATCACGTTCCAGTGAAAGAAAAGCTAATTCACTTCTTCAAACCACATAAAATGATTCAAGGTTTCTGTGATGCGTATGCCAGCCAGCAAGGAGTCATTTTCATTCTTTAAAGCCTGAGATATAAAAACACATCACAGACCTTAAATATCCCTGGAACACAGCGAAGGCCTCAGTGAAGAGGTGGAGGAACCTTAATTTAGGCCGTAAACTGTATGTCTGCTGGTTTTTCCTGCTTTAGTTCAGTAACTATAAATCAGCAGTGTGGAAGAAAAACTCAGATAATTTGCTGAAGTAAAAGTAGTAATACCACTGTGTAGAAATACAAATAAACGTCATGCATTTAAAATCTTTACTAAAGTAAAGGTGCAAAAGTATTTGAATCAAAAAATTCTGAAAGTGCCAAAAGTTTGCAGAATGGCCCATTTTAGAATAACATATATCATATTACTGAATTATGGTTATTGATGGTATGCTCATCACTTTAATGCTGCAGCTGGTAAATATGGGGCTAATTATATTATTATTATATCAATATATATTTTATAACTCTTCTTGAGTTCATAATATCAGAATTTATGTATTGATAATATTTTGTATTATTAGTCTGAGTATAGTATACGTCTACTGGAGGCAGCCAACAGCTTCCAAACTAACTGGTTCGAAACTTTTCTATTTGAAAATAGTTGTTTTACTTAATTATTGAGTTCCAAGTTAAACAAATTAACCGTTTGCTGAGTTTTCACTCCCTTTAATTACAGATGTTGGCCGTCGTTGTCTCTGCCCGACCTGACGGGTACAGGCTGCTCAGAAAGGCCATCGGTCCATACGTGCACAGGTTTTCACACAGAACAAGTGTGTGTGTACATGAACAGACTGTGCTCTAAGTGTTGGAACTACAGTGCCCATCATGCTTTGGGTGATGCAAACAGGAAGTGTTATGTTAGCTGTGGGCTTTAGCCTTTATGTTTCTTCACATTTGGTGAATGCTGTCTTAGCTAAAAGCAGTTCCTGTTTGCAATGTAACCATGGAAACAGGCAACTACCACCAGATTACTTTGATGCTGAATAAAACGTCTACACGTGATCATTTTGAGGCAAGGAGAATCCTTTTACTGTGATTTCTAAGAGGACGTCCCAGATATTTCTAGAGCAGGAAACACTGAGTCACTGTGATGTCACTGATATGTGGATGACAAGTTCAAAACCAGCATACGTGAAATCAAAGGTTCTGAAACGACTGACTGGCTCTAAACAAAAGTACAATTAGTACTTCTAATAAACTGATTCTAAACCAGCCGGATCTGAACTGGAGCGGTTCCACACAAACAACCTGGGTCTAAATGAGCTGTTTTAAAACGAACCTGTTACAGCATGACAGTGTCTGAAATCACACCCAAATCTACTGCACCATGTTGACTGTATTTGTTTCTACAAACCCAAAAATAGTTGGGACGTTGTATAAAACATAAATAAACAGAATCGTTTTGATATAAACTCACCTGAAAACAGCACAGAGTCAATATATTTACTGTTTGAACTCATCAGATTCATTGATTTTTGTAAATATCTGCTGATTCTGAATCTGATGCAGCAACATGTTGCAAACGCGTTGTGACAGGAGCAACTAAAGACTGGGAAAGATGTGGAACGCTCCAAAAACACCTGTTTGGATCATTCCACAGGTGAACAGGTTGATTGGGAACAGGTGATAGTATCATGATTGAAAGGCTCAGTGGTTCACAGCGAGGATGGAGCAACATGATTGGATGAAGAGATTAATACCTGGAAACTGAACACAGTTTGATTGGACATGACTGAGTCCAAACTGCTTTTGCTCACCTCACACCTTCATTTGATCAAATATCTCAGCAGTTTTATAATCAGGTCTGTCAGAGCTGGAAGAACATGAGAGACTTTCATCTGAAACAGTCTGCAGTCATCAGCTAAACATTGGTAAACATCGGCTGGTGTTAGATCAGTTCTCCCACACAGCTCTGGGATCAGCTGCTCATCTTACTGTTATAATAGTCATGGTGACTGGTCGATGTGTTGGTATTTGTGTTTATGACAATACGATAAAGTTATCTGAGTGAACAATCATAACATATGTTGAAACAATATTTCACAGCGGAGACTCATCTGTTTAGTTTCCATGACACGACTTTATGAAGTGTTGTGCAGCTAGGTGCCAGTAGAGCTGGCTGTCCACACTGTAGGTCTGATTCTGCACTGGCTGTGTCAGGTCACATGACCTCCTCATAAATGTGGATGTGCGTTCCCGCCTGGGATCACGTGTAGCAGACTGTGTGATCCAGTCAGGACCGAGACTCCTGACGCTTCAGCGACAGCAACCAGAGGTTACGAGACAAAAGTGGAAAACGGTGTGGTGGCATGAGGTCAGCCAATGAGTGAGAAAGTGGTTTCAGACACGTCCTGGTTGTTCAGATCCACCCCAGTTTAGTCCCAGGTAAATAAACCCCTTTAAACTCCTCCAGTAATAAAGATAAGGAGTAACACCACCACACTTACCTATCGTCAGCAGTCCCATCAAACTTTTCCAACGGCCTGACTTTTACTGGTCTCTTCTGGTCTGTCCTGGTCTGGTCTGATCCACTCTACAGAGACTGGCTGGATTATTGGTCCGATACTGGTCTGGCTTGGTTCTGGCTTCTGGTTCTGCTCCAGCCTGAGGTACCAGGTTCTTGTGTCTCTGGTTGGGATTTGATTGGTGGAACCTCAGCAGATTGGGTGAATTTTAAGTTCCTGTTGTAATCCTGGGAGTCGTTACAGCAGAATGAGTACAATCTGCAGCACATGAAGTAGTTTCCGAAGGTGTTTTGGTCCTCTTGTAGAATGAGCAGAATCCGGAGCAGATGAAGTAGTTTTACAGCTAATAGTAGAGTGGTTTCTGTAGTATAAGTGAAGTTACTGTGTGGTAATCCTGCAGCAGAGTGAGAGGTCTCAGAGTTTCAGATTGTATTCTGGGAGCTGCCCTGCCCATCCTGTAGAAAGGGAGGAAAAGAGGGAGGAAGAGCGAGAGGAAGATGGGGAGGAGGCGGGTGGGAGGTAAAGGAGAGGGATGCCAGGATGTGAAGGAGGGGGGAGGAAAGGAGGGAGGGGAGGGAGAAGAAGAAAAAAAAACATGTCAGAAGATGAGTGGAGGGCGCACAGAGACGACGGAGTGTGCTGGCTTGCAGTTTAAAACAGAATTGGGTCAGACACAGTTGCATTTTGGGGAGGCCATTTCAGGTTCAGGCGGTTACACAACACGAAGCTGTGGTATCAGTTAGCATAGCAACAAGGCCGTCCGAAAGAGCCGTAAACCTTGTTTCTAACTGCCGCTGTGCTGGCAGTATTATGTAAAGTTCTAAATATTGATCCATCGTTCTGTTTCTATTCTCAGATGAGTACAAAAAATAGAAAAATGATTGTGGGACTCAGTGCAGCAGCCGAGGACTTATAGTCAGCCCTGGTTAGCAGTTAGCATTCATGAACCTTGTGTGAACTTTAAAGCATCACAGAGGGAGTCAGAGGAAACAGAGCAGAGCTTTACTGTGCTGAAACCAAGTGGGGCCATGTTTGTCAAAATGCTTCATCCACCCAATCATATCAAATGTTGGCTCTGATGAACCAACTTCATGTTTTTCTGTTGTTTTTGGAGTTTCAATATGTACAACGAGCCTTTAGACAATAATTGGAGAAACCAGAGCTGCAATTAGTCAATTAACTGACTATTCTGAATCAACAACCATTTTTATAACTGATTAACTGTGCAAACAAAATGAGAAAAGTTCCTCCAGTGCCTCAGATTTTCAGCTTTTCTCTATTTTACATCTTTAGGTTTTGGACTGTTGGATGGACAAAATCTGAAGACGTCGAGAAGGACTCATATGTTTTCTGACAATTTATGAGAATTAATAGAGAAATTAGTCTGCAGATGAATCAGTAATGACAATAATTGTTAGCTGAAGCCCAAGACGACACGAAGGTGGAAGAAACCCAAACTCAACCATGTAAAAATCATTTTAAATTAGTCCTGCATAAGCACACAGTCAGACCTGAAAATGGGACTGGGAAATCCTGGCTAGGTGGTGCTGGATGGTGAAAGGATAGCTGGCAAATGAACTGCTAAATTGTATCTAGCTGGTAGCTGCCAGCCACACTGTGCTTCCGATAAAACTAGGTGTCATCTGTCAACTGGTCAGATGCTGCAGGCTTACTGGAAGTCAGCTAGCATACACAGCATACTGCTAGCCTGTAAGTGGTAATCTTAAGGTGTTATCCTTTTGTTGCCTGTTGGTACAATGCTAATAGTGGAAGGCAACCAGCAGCCTTTGGAGTTGATGTTGTGGACAGCTGTTAGCTGCTCCTGACTGATAGTCAGCTAGCTGCATAGTGTTGACATCCGGCAGCCAGTTCGTAACCTGCTGTTAGCTGTTTGGTAGCTCATTATCAGACTAGCAACAACTTACGTCACTCCAGCTAGCTGTCTTTGTTGAGTGACTGTCATGTTCGAGGACTGCTGTTAGCTTCTTGGTGGACAGTTAGCAGTCTATAACCAGCTGTCAATCTTTGATAAGACATTATCAGACTTCTAACAGCTAACATCACTCTAGCTAGCTGACTTTGTTGACTTACTGTCATGTTAGAGTTGTTAGCTATTAGCAGCCTGTTAGTAGATTGTTGTTAGTTTAGTCGAAGTCAGCTAGCTGCATATTGTTGCCAATCTGCTAAGAACCAGCTGTTTACCTTTGTTACCCTATTGGCAGAGGGCTGTTAGCTTACTGTTGAGTCAGCCAGTATCATACTGGTAGCCAGTTGGTGGCCTGCTAATAGCTAACAGCATGCTAGCCAGCTGGTATGTGTGGGTCTGGGGGAACCAGGATGTTTCTATGGCAATGCAGACAGCAAGAGGACATGTTGGAAACAAGAAAACAATTTAAAAAAGACTTGACAAAGATTAGAAGTACTTCCCGTGACTCATACTTCCTGTTTCCCGCAAGGGTTGCCAAGGAAACGGATGTTTGGCAGGAAAAAGCTGAGAAACTGGACGGCACTGATAACACACACACGCACACACACACACACACGTCTTTGTGTGTGTATTTGATAGTGTTGAGTCCTGGTATCTCGTGTCAGATTTGTTGAAGTAACCTGTTCATTTATAATGATGGAGAACTTTTGCTGTTGATTTGTGATGATTTCAGCTTTTGTCGCTAAATAAAAGTTCTTTTCCAGCATTTTCTATCATGCAATGAAGTTGTGGAATCATTTGACTGCATTTGCATCCATCATGTACCCAATCTGTGGTCACACTGCAGGTCTTCTCGTGTGCCGCTCTGAATCTGAACAATCTGATCCTGATTCAGCTCTTAATATGACCTGGAACTGGATTAGAAGCGGTCCAGTTGTGGTCAGATCACAAAGATGCTTTCATTAGGTGGGAACAGGATGTGTGTGTGTGTCCTGAAAATGTAGCTCCCTTGGCCATTACCATGGTAACCAACAGCAGGAGCTGATAAAGCACACTGTATTATCATCTCTCTCTCCGACACACACACTTTATCTTGTCAAGTTTCTCACATCACGGGGAACCTAAAAACTGAGGCGGATCTGTTCAGTTTCTTTCTCTTCGCATTAGAACAAAATCCTTAATCCCTGTAAGCATCCCCTAGAGGCTGAAATGATCATTGCAGCCAACAACATTTAAGTGTTGGATGGAACAAACATACTGATGATCAGGTTGAGCTTGATAGCATTTTATTGAACCCAAATCTAGTATCAAATCCTCTTATCAAACCCAAATCCTTCAGAATCCCTCATTCAATGAAATTAAATGGAAATTGAACATGTGTCAGTGAGTCCTGCAATCACAGATTGTTGCTGTTACTGAGCAGAGTGATCATTCATTTAGCTCTGTTTTTGGTCTCCACCAGCTCCTGGAGGAAAGATCTGGCTCTTTAGCTGCTAAATGTTCCACTTTGTTCACCAGCTCGTCTCTAACTGTGTCTGCTGTTTGCTGTTTGATCAAAAACATGCTGAGACTCACTTTAATCACAACCGGAGACCCTTTTTACACTGTCGCATTGTTTTCACTTATCATATAATACATCTTTATTATAAAAATGTTCATTTTAGTTATAAATAACTGAAAGTCAGTCTCATTTTAGATCTACAATTAATTTTTGTAGGGCAGAGAAGCCAGAAAAACTACAGTTTACTACTTGTTTTAACACCTTATTTCATGAGATTCCAGTGCAGAACTATTTAATGATAACCTTACTAACTATATTGTGGTATCTGGCTGCCAATTTGTTGACCTTAAGTTCTGACATATCTAAGGGAGGGGTGGTGCTTCAGATTGGTCAATTAGGAAACAGATCCATCCAACACTGAATTTCAAGGTCAGAAAGATAATAAACTATCAGGCTTACACCGAACTGGTCATTGCTCACCACAAAAACAGGCTCCCACAGTGCTGTTACATGCCCCTCAAGCACATCTTCTGACCATCTTCAAGGTGTCTTTGTAGTTTGTAACACAGAGAAGAAACACTGTCACTCAGCAGCCGAGCAAAAAGATGTACAAAGATGGTCGAGGTTGTCTGAGCTCGTGTCAGTCACACCAGCAAAGCGACTTCTTATTTAGAGTCAGCAGCAGATGTTCATGCTAGAACGATTTTGCTCTGAACTGGAACAAGAGTGCAGCATTGTGGTGAGTTCTGGCTGCCTCATGGGAAATGTAGTCCTGTCGCTGCATTTAAAAAAAAAATGAGGCTCGTCTCATTTTCCTCTTTTGGAAAGTTGATTCAGCCAGCGAAGCAGTTTAACCTCTGGCGAGCAACGCTGAGGCAGAGTCGCTCAAGACAAGCCTGCTGTCACAGTGCTGGGCTTAACACGTTGCCATGACAACCATGTGATGTTAAAGAGTGTCAGTGTTGCAGAAGAAGAAGATCCACTTCCTGTTTGATGTGTTTGATTTTTTTTGGAGCAGATCATCTCTTTAGATAGACGGTCTGAGACAACGGCCTACACACTCTCTGCTGCTGCTTACATAACACACACACAGAGGACGGTAAAGTAATGGTGGAGGAAACAGGAAATAAAAAGACATCTCAAAGAGGGGGTGACAGGAAGAGACACAGGGATAGAAAAGGAGAAGAGATGAAAGAGAGGACAGGTGGGTAGCACAAAAAATCTAAAGTAAAAGCAAGGAAAGGAGATGAAGATGAGAGCAAAGGAAGGAAGGAATGTAAAAGGAGATGAAGGAGAAAATAAATAAGAGATGAGAAATGAGGGAGGAAAAGGAAAGATGAAAGCAAATGAAATGAGGCAAGGAAAGGGGACTAGAAGAGGAAGAGCCGGGTAGCAAGGGGGTCAATAAAGGACAAAAGTGCAGAGAAAAGGAGGACGGAATAAAGGAAAGCAGAGGGAAGAGGAGAGTAGGAAAGTAAAGACAGAGAAGCAAATGAGGAAAAGAAGGAAAGGAAAGGAGGAAAGAAGAAAAATGAGAGATGAGGAAGAAGGAAAGGAATGGATGTGATTAATGAAAGGATAAAGAATCTTCTTCTCAATGGGAGAAGAGAGGATGGAAAGAGAAAGGAGGAGAAACGGAAGAGATATGAGTAGGCCAGGAAAGGACGGAAGGCGAAAAGGAAAGGTATGATGAGATGTAAGAAGGAAAGGAAATAAGAAAAGAAGATGAAAGCAAAGGACACAAGGTATGATGAGGAGGAAAAAGAGGGATGAAGGAAGGACGGGAAGAATAAAGGAAAGAAGATGAAGCGTTAAGAGTAGGCAGGAAAGGAAAGGACGAAAGGGAAAGGAGGCAAGGTCAGGCAAGGAAGCAAACAAGGGATGAGGGAAGAAGATGACAGGACAGAGGGAACAAAAAAGACAATATGAAGGAAAGATAAAAGAAATGAATGAGGAAAAGAGGAGAGAAAGAGGGCAGGTAAGGATAGTAAAGAAGGCAACAAGCAAGAGAGGAACAGATTGTATATAGGAAAGGAGACAAGAATATTAAGAGAGGAAAGGTGGAGGAAAGGCGATAAAGGAAGAAGGAAGGAAAGGAAAGGAAAGGAAACAAATGAGGGATAAGGGAAGAACAGAAGGAGAGGAGGCAAGGAAAGGAAAAAAGGGAAGGAATGTAGACATAGAAGGAAAGGAAAAGAACAGAAGGAAGGAAAGGAGGTGAGGAAGGAAAAGAGTGCAAACAAGGAGAGCAGGAAAGGAAATGAGGAAAGGAGGTAAAGGAAGATAGAGGAAGTGAATGGAGGCAAAGGCAAGGAAAGGACCAAAGGAGGCAAGGTAAGGCAAGGTAGCAAATGGGGGATGAGGAGAGGGAGAAGGAGAGTAGGTAAGGAAAGACAAGAGGTAAGGAATGCAGATAGAGAAGGAAAGGAAAAGAAGGAAGGTAATGAGGTAAGGAAAACGAGGAGAGGAGGAAAGGAAATTAAGACAGGAAAGAAGGAAATGAGATGAAATGATGACGAGAGGTAAAAAAGGTAAAGTAGGTAAAGAAAATTTAGTCATGACTTTTAAAGTTACAGACCGGCAGCAAGTGACTGACACACACACACACGCAGCCGAACATATCACCGAAACATTCGCCAAACACACATGCAATCCCTTTAACACACACACACACACACACATCACACACAGGGCTGCAGAGAGAGAGAGAGCGAGAGCAGGACTCACCCAGAACATCACCGACTCGTTCTCCATGATGATAAACTGAAAAGAAAAGGAAGGATTGATGGAGAGAGAGGAAGAGAGAGGAAGAGAGAGGTGGAGGAGAGAGATGATGGAGGATGGAAAAAAAGAAGAGGAAGAAGAAGAGGAGGAGGTGTATCTGGAGACGAAAAGAGAGAGGGAAAAAGAAGAGAGAGAGAGGGAGAGGCAGGATGAGTGGAAGGCTGGTCGGTTCAGCCCACACACTGCTAGCATGACACACACTCTGGGTATTATGAGTGTGTGTGTGTGCGTGCACGTGTGAGTGTGCACATTGTCTCCCACTCCAATGCGTGGGTTAGAAAACACACCTCTCTCGAGTGAGCGAGCGAGAGAGGGAGAAAAAGAGAGAGAGAGAGAGAGAGAGAGAGGCGTAAGCAGCGTGGGTGTAGAGGAGCGGCCCCGTCGCCATGGCAACGATGCAATAGCAAAGAAAAAAAAAGGGGGGGGGGGGATTTCAGACTCAGCATCCAAGCATCATCGTTATCATCACTGGCCAATGATGACAAGCCCTGGTGCATGATGGGGGAAAAAAACAGCTGTTAAATCCATTTTTCATTCCATCAATGTTTGATTTAACTGGGACCGACCAATCACAGCACACGTGGCAGGAGTCACATGACCCCACCGGAGATGAAGAGGGTGTTTTCCACATGTGAACCTTTGACTCAGTCAGACGTCGGAGGATCGCTGACTGCATCCAGTCCGTCACCGTTATCACATCGACCCAACTGCTCCGGGATCAGTGGTTCATCAGGTTTCGTCCAAATGCAGCACAACGTTTAACAGACTTTCCAGAAAAGAAAGTGCGCCGTCAGGCGTGTTTCCATCCACCTTCGCCGTTAGGGGCTGGCTCGTCAACAGCAGGTGGCAGTAAGTCTCCACTTCAGGTCCCATCAATCGCTGTAAAAGACGACGCGGTCGAAAGAGCTCCAATAAATGTCAGGACGTGGGAAAAAAATGTGGAAAACTATAATGAAAAAATATGTTAATGTTTGTTTCATGCGTTAATGTTATTTAGATGACTCTCCTCATCACAGATGTGATGCTTTCTGTCTCACCTCCTCAGTGGACGTTTAAAGGGCCGGTGTGGAGGATTTAGTGACATCTGGTGGTGAGACTGCACATCCCTTCACCTCCTTTTCCAGGCCTGTAGGAGAACCTACGGTGGCCTTCAGGTGTCATAAAAACGTGAAAAGCCTCCTCCAGAGCCAGTGTTTTGGTTTTGGCCCTGTGGAAGAGGACCCACTCCCCCATGAGGAGTTCATTCCAATTAAAAATTCTTTGATCCCCAAAATGCCACAAACTGGTCTTTTGAAGGCCCTGAGGTCTACCACAGTTGGTAGGATTCATCCTCTGGGAATGTCCCACGTGGTACATGTTGAGATACTTTACTGGATAAGTGAACATCTGACCAGCTGGTGGCGCTAGAGAACACGTAAAGGATCACTAAAGTCATCTGAAGTTAAAATTTCACTGCAATTCGTTCAGTAGTTGTTCAGATATTTCAACCTGGATCTGAAACATCAACCTGGTGGCAGTGCAGGAAAACTCAGGGACGCTCTGAGTCGGTGGAGTTCATCCTCTGAGGACCATGAACGTCTGAAGAAAAGTTCAATGAAACTCAGTTTAATTGATTTTTAAATACTGAAATATTTCAGTCTGGAGCAAAGCGGTGGGCTGACTGTCCACAACCACAGAACCAGAACCAGAACTCTTTTAGATACAAGCTAAATACTAGCTGCTAGCTCACATGCTGTTGAATAAATGAGGATGACGCTATGTTGAAATTATGAGACGATCAAACAAACTGAAGCGTGGGTTGACGTACTGATCGCAGTAAATATTTGTGCAGTTATTCATGAGGCTTGAAAGGTTCAGCCGGATGTCATGGCTGTGTTTGTTTGAACTGTCACTGCATCTGTATGTTGTATAGGGAGCGATCAGCAGCGGCACCCTCCCACTCCGAGCCAGCCATCGCACTCGATGGATGAAGCATCGGCAGAAAATAAACCTCTGATGTCTGGCTTCGCTCCTCTGAAGATCTGCTGCTCACATCACCGACGGCAACTGAAAGAAAACAAACTCAAATCTGTGAGAGCAGATGGAGCCTGAATGTTATCAATGGACAGAAGACGTCTTCTGCTGTGTGACAGTTAGACGAAGAACCCACAGCCAATCAAAACGCTCCAGAGCACCAACAAACAGGGAGAGGCTGAAACTCTGGAAAACGTTTCTGAGGTTTTACCTGGAATTCCTTTTCTTAAAAGACCACAACGACCAAAAAGTTGAGAGTTTCTGTGCTGTGTTTACTGATGAGGTGTACCTGAGTCCAGGTATTAATCTCTTTATCCAATCATGTTGCTCCATCCTCGCTGTGAACCACTGAGCCTTTCAATCATGATACTCTCACCTGTTACCAATCAGCCTGTTTACCTGTGGAATGATCCAAACAGGTGTTTTTGGAGCGTTCCACATCTTTCCCAGTCTTTAGTTGCTCCTGTCCCAACGTGTTTGTTTAGAACAGGAGTTATTTATGCTTTACACAGCGTGAAAGCTCCTCCATAACAACCACAAAAACATAATTTCAGACTCTGTATCAGTGTAATCGATTACAATCATGGAGCGTACGACTATTTGAGTACTTCTTCATGTTAGTGTTGACTGAGTGTAAAGGACCGTTACTGTCTGTGACTCGAGCCTGGACAACTTAACCCAGATTGTTTTTATTACTCACATGCAACACATGTCTGACAGCATCTTGTTTTCCAATGACTAACAGAAGATTGTTTGTCACACACACACGCACGCACGCACGCACGCACGCACACACGCACACACACACACTTTGTACTTCAAAGACACAAATCTTAAATGTCTTCATTCTTTGGTGTCAGAATGAACAGATTAATTCAAAGAGTTTTAACACCACAGACATCAATTTACTGCTAATACCTGTTCCACAGTCACAGCCTGAAAGAGTCCAATGAAAACCAGTCGTGAAGATCACGACCAGAGATAATTAGTAAGTGCATAAATTTATTGACATTTATATCACGCTTTTTAAGCAATGCCTCGCCATTTATGAACTTAAAACAAATTCATTTAAGGTCCACATATGAATTTAGCATGAGGTCAGAGGTCACAGGTCAGGAACAATAGTGTTGAGGATTCTTCAGCCGGTTTCTGTTCAAATCTGATACAAAAACATTTTATAACTGATGTTACTGTGAGCTAGAGAGAATATTAAAGACATTTCATAAATCATGACTTTAAAGCGCTGATACCTACAGTCAATGCTGGTTGGACTCAAACATACTGACACTGACAGCCTGCAGTCAGCTGTGCTGTTTGGGCCTGGGGCAGAGTTGCAGCGCCCTCTGCTGGACTGAAGGAGTCTGCACTCTGACTTTTGGTTCTCAAATTTGGTTTCGGAGTTAAATCTGACAAAAAAAAAAATGAAAAAAACTTCCATCTCTATCTCTAACTAGAGTAAACATCAGCACCCTGAACTCCACTCAGTGTTTCCATCCACCACCTGCAGGTAAAAGGTGTTTAAATAGGATGGAGCAGGCTTACGCAGCAGCAGATTACATCTAACCTGCCTCCACCTCACTTTGGGGATTTTTCAGCACCACTGAATAAAACTTTCCCACCGAGCTGAAAATCTGCACTTTCAGCTTTACATTTTAATTTCAGGCTGAACACCTGACTGATAACAGACTGCCTGGTTACCATAGCAACCACCCACCTGCTGGAGATTAAAACCTGTTTAACATGTGTATCTGAGGTGCGTTCAGGTGTCGGAGCTCCACAGCTTGCAAAGTGATGACAGCTTATTACAAATCCCACAGGAAAAGGCTCCAGACCAGGAGGAACAGGAACACCATCTTTTCCTCAATGCTCACAACTTCTCTTCACCAACTTCCTCCTACTGTCTCACCCTGACACACCTGATGTCCAGTACCACTATCACCTATTAAACATGTTCTTATCTGAAACATTTCTGAAAGCACTTTGAGGGTTTGATTTAGAGCTCTTCAGAAATCCAGAGCTGATCATTAGCCTGATTTTCTGAGGACAAAAGGAGACAAAAGCCTCAGAACATAAATACACGACTGAATGAGGGCAGCTTTATTCATTCAAACATAATGAAGTCAAATCCAGCTCCCTTTACACAGCAGCACTGCCTGATCTGTTAATGTCTCAGTGAGATGATCGTGTTGCTGTCTGCTGCATGTGATGTTTTCTGCCCCCTAGTGGCCAAAAACAGGCTAATGCAGCTTTAGGGCCACGAAACCACTTTTCTGTCTTTGCATATTTTAAATCGATGCCAAGTGAGTAAAATCTGTCCCAGTTTGGTTTAATCTTTTCCATCTTAAATCCATTCACACACAAACCAGCTGACTTTGAACACTGAGTTCATTTATTTAGAAAAAGGACTTTTTCAAAACTCCTCCTGCTGCTTTATGCTTCCATCACATTCAACAGCTAATGAAACATTTCATAGAAACTAAATAGAAAACTAACCAATCAGATTCTATTATAATCATCTGACTCAAGTGCAATTACTACAGAATATTGTGGTTACAGGGATTCTGGGAAATGTACTACTGTATTGTCAATACTGTTCCAGGTCTAAACATATCTGGTTTTTGGTCCTGAAGAGTTTAGTCTGTTTTATTACTGTCAATGTTTTATTCTGATCGCTATATAACTAGCTCTCTGTTCCAGGTGTGTTTGTTTTATGTCTCTTTCTGTCCCTTCAGTATCAGGTCCATGTACGCTCCAGTCACCAGACTCTCCTTTGAAACTCCCAGCTTCTCCATCAGATCCTCGGCCACCTTAAACAAAACAGATCAAATGATGTAAAACCTGACAGCTGACCTAAGATCTGCGCTGATAAATATGCCACAGAGTTAAAACAGGCTGAACTAACGGTTTGACATCATGTGACTGAGTTCAGTCAGTCACTGCAGCATCGTCAGTGTCTTCCAGCTCCACACAGACCACAGTATGACATTTAGCTTTCAGGATATTCGGCTGAACGGCTTTCCCACTATATTTATTGTTTTTAAACTCCCACAGTTTAACATGAACACTCTGAAAACTGTAAATCGTGAAGGTAACCAAGCTGCAATAACTGAATCTGAGTGGTTTTAATCATTTATTAACCTCAGTGAGCTCAGTGCTGCTGAGGGGAAAGTTGCATGCTAATGTTAGCAAGTTAGCATGAATGCAGGCTAACATTTAGCACAGACAAACTGATCACTGCTGAACAGTTTAAACCTACCTGCTGTCCCTCTTCAACAGTCTGCTCTGGACGCATCACCACCTGCACAAACAAACAAACGAACAGGTTATTCAGCCGATCACTTCACATTCACTGAACTCTGGATCCACTTTGTTCATCGCACATTTATCCGCACCTGTTTGTCAACCTGGTCACCTGCTCCTCTGTTCTGTCTGCTCCACATACATCTCAAAACAACCCTGCCAAACACCGTAATGACGATAATGAAATGTTGTGTGGAGTCGGCGTCAGTCATAACGTTGTGACAACACGACTGTGGACACCCGATGATTCACACTCAGCTGTGGAGGGAACACCATCACTCATTTGGGTTTCCATGATCCGGTCATCCATCAACTGCTCTTCACGCTGGTTTCTCCGCTGCTTCACTGATGTCCATCCTCTCCTCATATCCTCACATTCAAGTCAGTGAATTAAGCTTTTATATTAACCAAACCAGAGGTGATGATTGTTGGTGGAGCAATGGAAAGACAAGACGGGTTTCAGGGTTTGAATTAAGTGTGTCATGATGCTAAAATTCCTGTTTTTGTAAATGGAGCCTGGCAGCTTTGGTGAAACAGCAACTCTTTCTGGTTAAACGTTAACGTATCATCATGAAGTGAAAGTTGATCACAATGTAAAAGCTGCAGAATAAAGACACCATCAGTTTTTAGACGGTTCCCTTTAACTCTCACCTTCACTCTGCCACCAGGTACAATGAAGACTGACGCTGAGCTAAATGAATTAACTTTTCTCCTGATGCTTTCCTCTTCTCCACCCTGACACCAACCACTGCTGTAGTCAGTTGTTTAAGTGAAGCAACACTCAAACTGTGTTATGACTCCATATAAAATTCTGACAATTTCACTTTACCTCTTCAGTGAAAATGCTTCTTTCTTCTCTCTTATTTCCAAAGTGCTGTTGATCGTTTCTTCGTGTAAATTTAGAAATAAATGCGGAGCATCCTGCCTTTCAGGCCGTCGCTGCTCTGAGGACAACGGGAAGCGATCCGGCTGCCTTTACGACAGCAGCGCCAACAATAAAACCACTTGGAAACGCTAGAAGGGGTTGAAAAGTTTTCGTTTCCACAGTTTTTTGTGATGAGGAGCTGGACTGCACCCCCCCAGTCTGTCGTAACCTGGAAGATTTCGATGTCCCAGACTAAAGGGAGAAATCCCAGTCAAATATCATCTTTGTCTAGGGATCCTATTTTCTCATGTTTCTGCGTCTAAGTGACGAAGAAAACATTTTTTTATTTGTCCAGTATTGAACGACAGCGTGATGCAGCGTAATCCCATCAACAGTTTGTTTTTGCCACATTTATCAGGCAATAATTATGAGAAAACAGTATAATGAACATGACTTTCTTGTTTTGATTAATGTAATGTGCTTTTATTAAAACTATATTCAACCTTAATATATGATATACATTATAATATTTAGCCTTGAAAAACACTGGACCCTGGAAGGCAACGCTGACCTCTGGTTTGACGTAAGGAAAATTTCTTTGTTGAATATTTTATTGATGAACTGTTTGGTCTATAAAATGTCTAAAACTGAAGGATATTCAATTTATAATGACATAAAATAAGAAAAGCAACAACGTCGAAGAAGCTGAAAACCGATATCTGGTTTGATTGTGGCTTTACACAGGACTTAAAATGATTCTCAATATTTTCCTACCATCAATGAATCATTTCAAGGCCAGTTAAAAGAAAACAAACTTCATGTGTGTTTCAGAGTGTGTATGTTCATGTGTGTCTTTGTGTGTGTGTTACCTCCAGCTCCATGTAGTTTCCCAGTCCCTCCACTGTGTCCAGGTGAACTCTGGTCTGCCCAATCAGAAACAGTCGTCGCTCCTTCCGCACCTCACCCTTAACCCCGAGGGCATCTGACAGCACGGCCTACATGCACGCACACAAAGAGTCATTAGCTTTGATAAATAGCAGTGTGTAACTGCAGAAACAAACACAGGCTGGCGTTTTACCCGCAGGCTGGTGGGGTCGCTGGTCGGACTGATGGAGTAACGGGACAGTTTGGGTCCATCAGTGTCCGGACGCTCGTAGAAGATCAGCTGACCTGTCTTGTTCTAACAAACAAACAAACAACAAACAGTGAGTCAGTTTTAAGGGTTAGCCGATGTAATGCTCCCTGTGGCCAGTAGGTGGAGCCCAGAGTTCTGTCTCTGGTGCTGATGGTGACGCTTCTCTCTCTCTCTCACACACACACACACACACACACACACACACACACACACACACACACACACACACACACACACACACACACACACACACACACACACACACACACACACACACACACACACACACTACTGTATGTACCATGAAGTCTCGTAGCTTCAGTCGTCCTTGGCTGCAGGTGAAGAATGTGTCGTGCTGTCTGATGATGGTACCCTCTGATTGGCTGAGCTGGGCGGCCTTCTGTGCGAACTGTGTTGGGTCGCTCACTGAGGCTTTGATTTCCACGTTGGACGGCATGGTTCTACTGAGCATGTGCAGAACAGAGAGGGGGACAGGTAGTCAGACACAGGTGTTTTAAAGTTTATTAAAACTCTGACCATCGACAGACCTGGACGCTGATCGCTGCTTATTGTTTAAAAAAACACTTCAATTATTCATTTTGTGCCTAAAGTGTTTGCAAGTACAGACTGAGGAGGATGAATATCAGCAGTACATTTACTCAAGCACAGTACCAATGTACAATTTTGAGGTGCTTGTATTTTACTTGAATATTTCTATTTTATGCAACTTCTACTAAATTTCAGAGGCAAATATTGTGCTTTTTACAGCACTACATTTATTTGAGTTATTTAGCAGATTTAGACTGATAACAGAAAATAAAATGAACAAATAAATGATGATATATTATTACAGGTTAACACTTAATTGGTCCCCAAAAGAAAGTCCACAAGCTAACTATCTGTAAATAATTAAAATAAGCTCCATCCTCACCAACTGCAACATTAAAGTCAATAATTAGAAATCAACAATATCTGTTATTCTAAAATGGCTCATTCTGCATAATGGGTACAATTACATTTAGAACTTTAAATAAAATGAGATGCCAATACTTTTAATGTAACTAATGTTTTGAACGCAGGATTTTCAGAGTACTTCCAGTGTTATGTTGCTACTTTTACTAAAGAAGCAGTTCTGAGTACTTCTCCCACCACAGCTACATCGTTAGCTAACAGTTAACTGTAACTACACCAGCACATTTGCACATTAAAGCTAACGCTAGCTAGCCTGTCTGCTACCTAGGTAGCAACTAACTCCAGCTGCTAAACGGTGTACTGAACGTGTCCGGCAGCTAACAAGGAGCACAAACATGAACATGAAAAACTAACCGTATATAAATGTCTGACCTGTTTTCGGAGTTTCGGCTGCTGCGTGTCTGCGTACCTGCGCTTGATTTTACCGCGAAAGTCTTCGTCCGGGGCGGAGCAGCAGCGGCGGTCTGAGAGCAGCTGACTACACGAGGAGGGAGCAGAGAGAAGACACCAAACTGACCGCAGAGCAGCGCTAAGCGACGCGGGAGCCACATTTGTACAGAGAAACTTCTGATAGAAGGTCGGATGTTCTACCAAAAGAGATCAGCCGGCGCATGCGCAGAACACACGCAAAAAGGAAACTAAGACGTCCCACTCCGCTTCATTTCTGCTGTACGAAAGTCGCTGCCGCCATTACGGTTCAGTTTTAGAGCAACACTCCACCTAAAATATGTTTTGAGGATCAAACTCTGGGCCCAGATCAAAATCACCTTTTTTGGACACAAACAAGGTAGAAATGCAGCTAACAACAAGGACAACAAAGCTGAACAAAGATGTAAAAATGAACACAGAACTAACATACCAGCAGGTAAAAAAATAGTGAAATGGATTAGCTTATATGCTTTAAGTGGGTAGTTACATACTGTGTATGCATGTATACATACATATATATATATATATATAGAATAATCCCCTTCTCTTCCACTGAATGTTCAAGAGCTGAAGTGTGGCTACCTTGCGATGCAGGTGGATTTGTAAGAAATAGAGTGTCAGATTAATACCTGGTGTGACATCATGTTGTCACTGACAGTGTTTCTGTTTATACATGTTTACCTCCACTGCCATCTATGCCAACACACACACACACACACACACACACACACACACACACACACAGCTAAAACATGACTACATTTAGCCTGTCGGATCATCAATAAAACTCTGGACCTGCATGTGACCGTGTGTGTGTGTGTGTGTGTGCGCACAGTCTGCTGCCTGGCATTACTGGGCAACTGGACAACATCATGGTGAGAGAAAGAGGGAGCGAGAGAGCATTACAGAGAGAGAGAGAGAGAGGGAGATGGAGGGGGAGGCAGTGGTTGGATGGCATTTGGAAAAACCAAATCAGGAAAGAAGAAGCTTGATGGAAAACAGCGGCGAGAAAAAACAAAGACGTCTGTGAGTTTCTCTGTGAGTAAAACAACCACCATTATAATCTAGATTCAGAAAAGCAGGCAGAATGTTACAATAGTGTTAATTATCCAGGCTGTCAATGGAAAAGCAGAGTAATGAGAGACTGCTGCCTGTCTGTCTGTCTGTCTGCTTGTCTGTCTGTCTGTCAGGTGGTCTCAGGATGACCGTCACATATTCCAGTAAAGTTGCGAACGCCACCTTCTTCAGTTTCCACCGGCTCCTGCTGCGTTGGAGGGGAAGCATCTACAAGCTGCTGTACAGAGAGTTCATCCTGTTCGCTCTGCTCTACACTGTGCTGAGCGTCATATACAGGTCGCACACACACACACACAGACACACACACACACACAGGCAGCGCTTGTATGTTAGAGTGTGTTATTAGTCACTGGATCTTTGCATCCTTTCCTTTAAAATGTGGTTGTAATTTATACTTTCAAAGTAAAAGTCTAGTGATGTCATGTATTTTCTTCATGTTCAGACCCAAACAAACCATGAACGTATCTATTAACAAGTACTGTGTGTGCATCACAGCCCTATAGTTTATTCTGACTCAGTCCCACACACACCGTCCAAGAACACCAAGTGTGGATTCATCCACAGTAGAAGTATAAAGTTGTGTACAAGTAAAATACAAGTTCGGTTCAGTCCTCCAGTAAATGTACTTAGTTACTCTCCAGCGCTGGTTTTGGTTGTGATGTGTGTGTCTGTGCTGCAGGCTCGTCCTCTCCAACCATCAGAAGAGGCTGTTCGAGAAACTTTCCATGTACTGCGATAAATACGCGGAGCAGATTCCCGTCACCTTCGTTCTGGGTACGTCTCTCTGTTTGCTGTCTGAGGCTTTATTCCAGCAGTTTTACCCCTCATGTGTAAATACGAGGCAGAATCCCTGTGAAATACATTTCTGTTAACATCCAACACTGATGAAGGAAAATAATGCCAAAGAACAATGCTGTAAAGAGAACATAAGGAAAATAAAGGTGGCAGCATAGCATTGTCTTCCATTGTTCATATATGACATGTTGTGCATGTGGCTTTTATCTGACGTCCATGTGCGAAGGGGAACTAGAGGCTGCGTTTAAGTTATTCTCCATTTTTAGTGAATGATGTGGCGGCGTCGGTCAGTCCACCACTTTGATCCAGATGAAAATATCTCAACAACTATTTGTGTCCTCCTCAGGGTGAATTGTGGTGAACCTCTAACTTAGCGCCATCATCAGGTCAACGTGAACATGTTAGCATCTCAGTATTGTCATTGTGAGCATATCGCCATGCTGACGTTAGCATTTAGCTAGTGCAGCCTCACAGGGCCGCTAGCATGGCTGTGGACTCGTAAAGTGTGTGTATCGTGAATTTAATTCATGTTTAGTTTGACCTGTTGCTGAACTATCGGCCTCAGATAAGAACATGTGACTCATCAGTGCTGTTGCTATGGTTACCTGCACTTTAATATACTGATTTAGAACAGTTGCTAAACTATATTTTACTACAATTTGTTTGAGATGTGAATGTATGAAGAGTTCAGACTCGGGGGATGAAAGGACACAGCTGGTGTGATATTATTATTAATAATGAGAGGAGGAGCCGAGCTAATATTGGTCCTCTGAGAACAGAGATTAACTCTCACTGACACATGAGTGTCGTGTTTAGATGCTGTACGGTGGACTGTAACACACCAGACCAGTAGTGGAAAGTAACTACTGGTCTACTGTACTGTAGTACAATTTTATGGTACTTTATACCTCTTACTCAATTTTGGAAGCCAATATTGTACTTTTTACTCCACTACATTTATTTGACAATATTAGTAACACAATAGAAAAATCAATACAGTTAAAATAAGATAGAAATCTACTAATATATTATGATGTATTATTATGATTAAGCTCCACACCAGTACATAAAGAAGCTAGTACATTCATCAGCTGCAACGCTGGAATGACGAACACATTAATGCATCACTGATTATAATCTAATTATAAGATAAACGTGATTTGAAATGAGGCATTCTGCATAATGAGAACATTTGTTTTGGTACTTTAAATATATTTGATGCCAATACTTTTGTACTTGTAATTTTGTACTGTACTGTAAATTGTTAAGTTAAAAAATTTGCACGTATATGTATAACTCTGCTTCCTGCCTGAGGAGAGCGTGACAGACAGACAGACAGGCAGACAGACAGACAGACAGACAGACAGACAGACAGACAGACAGAGAGACAGACAGAGACACAGACAGACAGGGTGTTTGGTTGCCTCATTAGCAGGCTGCTAATGGAAACAGATCATTAAAGAGCAGAGAGGCTAAAAGCAGGATGAGTGTTTGAGTATCTGATCTCCAGCCTGATTCCCCCTCACACACACACACACACACACACACACACACACACACACACACACACACACACACACACTCTATATGTTCCAGGCTGCTGTGTATTCACACAGTGTGTGTTCAACAAGTTCAATGTTTCCTCATTAAAGAAAACTATCATCCATACTGTTATAATAAAAGGTTAGAGGTTGAGTGTGTCTGACACATGTGAGCATGTGATCAGCAGAAATAAATCTAATATTTGAGTCTTACATCCACGATTGCACCACGTCAGGGGGGCAACCCCAGCCGACGGAGCACGGCGGGCTCCGGGTGGACGTCCACCCTCTAAGATTATGCTATAAACAAAGACTACACAAAAACAGGTAGTAGTAGTAGTGGTGGCAGCAGTATCTGAAGTAGCTGTTGTTTTTTATGTTTTTATTTTAAAGCAACTGTCCCCTGGAAGCAGTAGTAGTGGTAAAAGTAGTGTTTGTAGTATTAGCAGTAGTAGAAGGTGCGGACTTTTCCCTACAGCATACAGCTGATGTCAGCAAATCCCACTAAAAGACCAACAGTTTCAGTGTGTCTCTCAAAGCGCTCACTTCCTGTCTGTGGCTCTCAGCTCCAAGGACATTGGTTCCTACTGAAGAGTAGCAGCAGTAATATTACCATTTGTAGTGTCAGTAGCTGTCGATCGAGTTTTTGTTTTACTTGTTTTTGTCGTCTGAGCAGCAGCTGTAGTAGTAGTAGTAGCAACAGTAGTAGTAGTATCTGTAGTATTTGTAGTAGCTGTTATTGGGAAGCATTAATACAAACTAAAAAAACCCTTAAACATGAAGTAAAAGTGTGTGTGTGGAGTTTGGGGAGAAGCTGCTGGTTTTAATACCTTTTATTTGTATGAATGAATTCAGGGGAAACGTTCGCTCTGTGCATCGTCGGTGTTTCAGGTTTTTATGTGACGCTGGTGGTGAATCGATGGTGGAACCAGTTTGTGAACCTGCCCTGGCCCGACCGACTGATGTACCTGATCTCCAGGTACGTTCACACGGTGGGAAGAGATTCGGTCTCATTTATACTGCAGCACGGCTTTATACCCGCTCCGTACTGACTGGATGAGACGCTTCTTGCACCCATGTTGTTTTTTCCAACCTAATAGATCACAGTAAAGACCGCCTCCCTGACGGTGAACATCTGATCAGTTTGTGGTGTGAAGGGTGTCAGGGTGTGAAGGACTTCCGGTAAAGTCCGTAGATACATCGTAGATTTATGTCAGCATGTTTCCTCCAGCTGTGTTCAGGGCAAAGATGAATATGGCCGCCTGCTGCGCCGGACGCTGATACGCTACGTTAACCTGACGTCGCTCCTCATCTTCCGCTCCGTCAGCACCGCCGTCTGCAAGCGCTTCCCGACCATGGACCACGTGGTGGAGGCAGGTGAGAGTCTGAGGTTTGTGTTGGGTCCTGCAGACTGAAGGGGGACTGGGCTGGAAGCCTTGTTACTGTGCAGCGTTTACAGTGATGGTAGATTTTGTGTGTACATGCGTGTATCTGAACTGTCGCTGAGTCACTGAGTCCAAGCTGACAAACGTCAGATGGAGTCCACCTTCCCGGCTCTGCTTCTTCCTTCCTGTAACCGTCTGATCTGGCCCCAGGGATTGGTTGTTATTGGCCAATTAGAGCCAGACTGAGCTGCAGGAGAGCGGATTGAGATGATCCTTTTTGCTTCGTTAGGAGTTAAAACCCCCTGTACTGGTCTCACCAGCGGTTACCCAGTCAGTTAAACACAGGATTCAATAAAGCCAGTTGAAGCCGGGACTTGTTTTGGATTCTTTACTGAACCACAGTGTGAAACTGCAACACAATATATTACAGAATAAACATGTAAATTTCGGCCGTAACTCGTACAATAATGCATTCTCAGCATCAATATAGACCTCAAGAACATATACTTACAGACAATGTGTCTTAATGGGCATGTAAGATGATGGAGAAAAACACTTTGAAAACAATCTGCTAGCTGCCATCGATGTACTTCCGGTTTTTACCGCCACTTCCGTTTTTGCCGCCACTTCCGTCGGAAGTGACGTTAACTAAAAAAAAAATACAATTTCACAGCAGAATCACTTAAGAAGAGCAGAAAACAAAAAACAAACAACTCAAAACCATTTACTGTCCTTAACACCCCCAGGCTGCGACAAACGTAATCCTGAAAGTGAGATCACAGATCAGATTTAGAGATTTTGGAATTTTGAATATGTCAGCAACTACATCTGCTATTGAGCTTTTCATTCGCGCTAACATTAGAAATATCAAAGTGATTGTTTTGTTCAATTGCAGTTGATCAGTTGACAGTTGAGCCACGTGGGGCAACTAATAAGTGTAATTTTGAATTGCTACTGCTGAAACAACAAAACAAGACATCAACAAAAGATTTAAATAAACTACAGAGCTGCTTCTAAACTGCAGCTCATAGGAGAGAAGCTACTGATGGCTGCCGTCTGTCTGTCTGCCCACCTGCAGGCTTCATGACTCCTGAGGAGAGGAAGGTGTTTGACAACGTCTGTTCTCCTCATCTGAAGTACTGGATTCCCGTCGTCTGGTTCTCCAACCTGGTGTCTAAAGCTCGACAGGAAGGACGCATCCAGGACAGCATCGACATGCAGAACATCCTCAATGTGACGCATGGGATCACACTGAACGTTTTATGAATTCAAAATATTCATGAATAGACATTTAGAGGGTGGTAAAGATGAACGTAGTATGTTTTCAAGTGTTTTCAATGCTAGTTTGCTGGCTAACATAACGTTATTTGATGGAAGCAGAACTTATGCTAACACGAGAAGCTAACATGAAGAAAAAGTTTTAACAAGAATATTTCAGTTTTAATTCAATTTCAAAATGAAGACTAACAGTTAGGTCACAAATAATCCTGTTGTATCCCGTCAATGAGAAAGTGTCACTTCAGTGGCTGAGGGTCTAAATCCCTGTTCGTCTGTGACCACATTAACCAGACATGTAGGTAACGTGACACCCAGCTCATTCTCAGAGGGAGGGTGGGACTTCCAGCCACAGAAATCTGGGTCTGGCACCTGCTGCCAAACTGGCAACCCTGCTGAATCTGTGTCTCTGTGGTCTCTTCAGGAGATGAACCTGTTCAGGACTTGGTGTGCGACTCTCTTCGGCTACGACTGGGTCGGCATCCCTCTGGTTTACACACAGGCCTGTTTCTCTATTTCCTGTCTTACATCCATAACATGTTTACAAGGGATGTAACTGTAGCTCATCGAATCACGTCGGTGATCATCGTCCATCATTGCTGTAACCCAATCAGAGCTCTGAATCTCCCACACAGCCAGAGGGAGGGACACACAGTAAAGATCTCTCTCTCTCTCTGCAGGTCGTCACTCTGGCTGTCTACACCTTCTTTTTCGCTTGTCTGATTGGTCGTCAGTTCCTCGACCCCGCCCAGAATTACCAAGGCCACGACCTTGACCTCTACGTCCCCGTCTTCACCCTGCTGCAGTTCTTCTTCTACTCCGGCTGGTTGAAGGTGCGGACTTTTCCCTACAGCATACAGCTGATGTCAGCAAATCCCACTAAAAGACCAACAGTTTCAGTGTGTCTCTCAAAGCGCTCACTTCCTGTCTGTGGCTCTCAGCTCCAAGGACATTGGTTCCTACTGAAGACATAAATCTTTAAAAATATCAAAGTTTCATTAAAAAAGAATCAGCTGCTCACTGTAGATTCCACCAAACAAACAGGAGGAAGCTCCAAATCATCTTTTTGTTTTAGTTCTATGAAGATAAGCCTGCAGAGACTTGAAACTAGCTTACCTTCACTGTTCACATTTAGCCACATTTATTTTTTTAAACTGTCCTGATCAAGTTTAGACATCTGAAGTGAGACTTCTACAGATCAACCAGACTCTGCATCCTGTTGTCTCTTGCTGTGATTTATCACACTGAACATTAAGTTCTTATCTGTTTCATCATAGTTGTGTCCATCAGGGACACACATTAGGACTGTTGAGCTGATTATGAATCTGATGGGACCACGTTTCCGGTCTGGGTCAGCTGGTGTTGGCAGTCGGCAGTTAAACCATGCAGCGTTTGTCCGTGTCTGAGACATAAACAGGCGTGTGGTTGACCTTTTTTCTTCTCTTAACCTTGTCCTGTTATATTAATAACACACCATATGAAGTTATTAATAACTTACTTGGTGGATACGAGTCAGAGGCAGAAAGGAGCCTGTTGTTAGAGTAAAGATTTCATGTTTGTGCATGAATGTGCTGATTAGATTTTGTAGAAATCTGACTCACAGACAAGCAGAGCTAAAGGCTGCAGCTAATTCAAATATGAAAACAAGGAGGGTTTTCAGTGTGAAGTCATGTCTTTATGCAGTGAGACTGAATTCCAGTTTTGCGCCCTGTTTCCAGGTAGCGGAGCAGCTGATCAACCCGTTTGGAGAGGACGACGATGACTTTGAAGCTAACTGGATCATCGACAGGAACCTTCAGGTCAGCAGCCAATCACAGCGCTCAGACAGAGGCTAAGAGTTTCCTAACATGTTTCAGGTTTTACCATCTAGACCAGAAATAAAGACCCATTTATCTTGAAAAAGAGGAGCACTCTGTGAAAAGATACATGTTTTTTGGGGTCTAGTTGAACAGCGATGAGTCTGGAAGTGAGATTTCAGCTTTCTGCTTCTTCAGCCTCCCTATCTGAGACCAGTTTACCCAGTAAGTGAGGCTGGAAATGAAACAACAAGAAAGGACGATTCAGTCTGACCATCAGGCTGATGGTTTTGTCCTCACATTGGCAGGTATTAACTACTTTACAAGAACAGGGTATGTGTCTGGAGACCACACTATAATCCTTTAATTGTCGTCACTTCCTGTCTACCTGTCCCTCCAGGTGTCTCTGCTGGCTGTAGATGAGATGCATATGAACCTGCCTCATATAACCAAAGACATGTACTGGAACGACTCTGAGGCGCGGCCGCCCTACACGCTGGCTGCTGCCGACTCCTGCATCCCGTCATTCCTCGGCTCCACCACCGACATGGGGTCAACACACACACACACACACACACACACACACACACACGGTTTTACTTGTTTTGTTTTAATTGTGTTGTGTTACTTTGTTTTGTTGTGTTGTTGCATTGTTGTGTTGTTGCATTGTTGTATTGTTGCATTGCTGTATTGTTGTGTTGTTGCATTGTTTTGTTGTTGCATTGTTGTATTGTTGCATTGCTGTATTGCTGTATTGTTGTGTTGTTGTATTGTTGCATTGTTGTGTTGTATTGTTGTGTTGTTGCATTGTTGTGTTGTTGTATTGTTGTGTTGTTGCATTGTTGTGCTGTTGTATTGTTGCATTGCTGTATTGTTGCGTTGTTGTATTGTTGTGTTGTTGTATTGTTGCATTGCTGTATTGTTGTGTTGTTGTATTGTTGTGTTGTTGCATTGTTTTGTTGTTGCATTGTTGTGTTGTTGCATTGTTGTATTGTTGCATTGCTGTATTGTTGTGTTGTTGCATTGTTTTGTTGTTGCATTGTTTTGTTGTTGCATTGTTGTATTGTTGCATTGCTGTATTGCTGTATTGTTGTGTTGTTGTATTGTTGCATTGTTGTGTTGTATTGTTGTGTTGTTGCATTGTTGTGTTGTTGTATTGTTGTGTTGTTGCATTGTTGTGTTGTTGTATTGTTGCATTGCTGTATTGTTGCGTTGTTGTATTGTTGTGTTGTTGTATTGTTGCATTGCTGTATTGTTGTGTTGTTGTATTGTTGTGTTGTTGCATTGTTTTGTTGTTGCATTGTTGTGTTGTTGCATTGTTGTATTGTTGCATTGCTGTATTGTTGTGTTGTTGCATTGTTTTGTTGTTGCATTGTTTTGTTGTTGCATTGTTGTATTGTTGCATTGCTGTATTGCTGTATTGTTGTGTTGTTGTATTGTTGCATTGTTGTGTTGTATTGTTGTGTTGTTGCATTGTTGTGTTGTTGTATTGTTGTGTTGTTGCATTGTTGCATTGCTGTATTGTTGCGTTGTTGTATTGTTGTGTTGTTGTATTGTTGCATTGCTGTATTGTTGCGTTGTTGTATTGTTGTGTTGTTGTATTGTTGCATTGCTGTATTGTTGTGTTGTTGTATTGTTGTGTTGTTGTATTGTTGCGCTGATGTGTTGTTGTGTTGTTGTATTGTTGTACGTTGTGTTGTTGTATTGTTGCGCTGATGTGTTGTTGTGTTATTGTATTGTTGTACGTTGTGTTGTTGTATTGTTGTGTTGTTGTATTGTTGTTACGTTGCTGTATTGTTGTATTGTTGTGTTGTGATTGGCTGATGGAGAATGAGTAGCAGTAGTTCTATTAGCAACATAAAAAGCTTTTGTCTCGTGTTTTGCAGACTCTCTGATATCCTGCACTTTGATGAAGCTGAGGTTAACGACAGTTCTCATCGGCAACATGATCCTATTCTGACTTCCCGCCAAGAGTCGGTAATGCACCGTTTTTTATTACCTCTGTCAAAGATGTTTTCAGCCCTGAATGACCGTCAGCCAGTAAGCAAAACTACTTGAGACATATCTGAAATCTAATGCAATATTTCATTTGACCATTAGCTAAGAAAGGCATGAATATTGTCTGGTCTGGTTCACACCACTTAATCCTCCGTTCATAAAGCACTTAACTCTCCAGCAAGACAGAAACAAAATTATATTTTTCCTGGTTTCAGTACTTACAGTCCATATTATCCTCTCTGCTGATTCTACAAAGCATTAATGTCACTTGTTATTTGTAATTCTGAGAATTTTTCTCCTACAGCTTCAACTTATTTTTTTTTTATACGCAATATATTCCTCCTTTTTGATAAATGCTGGCCAGATTCTGCAGTGCACAACTCAGATGGCCTAAATGACGTGTGGAAATGTAACAGTACCCTGACAGGTGGCAAACATAACACAGATCGATGAAGACCAGGTTCTACATATATGCAGATGATACATTTCAGAACATGCTAATGAAATAATCGGACGGACTGTACAGCTGTGGTGGAGGTACCTGCTCTCTGAGCTCCTGCTACTGAAGAGTTCTGAATGAAGGAAAACAGCCCTCCAAGGAAAGAGAGTATACAGGTGAGATGTTTACCGAATATATTTTTCATTTATATTTTTTGATGTTTGTAGGTTCTGGGTCGAGTCCGCCGGTTACTGAGCGTTCAGGAGCCTCCTGACCTCCGACCTCCTCGGCCCATCTTCAAACGTCACAGCAGTGACGCAACGGGAAGCTTCTTTCCAGATTTCAGGTACAGTATTGCTCCATTTAAAGTATTCAAGTTGCCCATATTGACCTGACTGTTAGCGCTGTCTGATTGTATTCACCGTTGGTTTTCTGTTATCATTCAGGATTCATCCAGGTCCAGAGAACAGGGGTCCACCCTCCTCTTTGCCCATGCCCCCCTCTACCTTGGACACCCTGTCCACCTTAAGGGAGGTCAGCAGCAACCCTCCATCCCCAGAAAGCTCGCCCTCTGCTGTTTTCCCCCGGCTCGTCGTCAGCCCGCCATTGACTGGCGATGTCTGTCGCAACATGGATACTCCTGGCAATGGTGAAGCAGCAAAACCTCCGAATGGATGGGATCCCTCCCCCACTGAGGAGACACAGGGCTTGGACACCCTGAGGTTATTCAATGGTTTTCTGCTAAAAGTGTCATGACTTCCCACTTTCAACTCCTTGTTTGTGTGACTTTGCCCATAATGACACCACTTTACTGTGGTTTTGACATAAGGGGCTTATGGGTGGGTCTCAGTTTTTGAAATATACTTCACTATTCTCCTTTAAATTTGGTTATCCTGTGCTTCCACTCCTTTACCTTCCCCTTGTGGTCTGACTCTGTTCTTTATATTTCCAGGACTGGCTCATCAGTCTGTTGTTCCCCCACCCAGTTGGGACCCAAAGCGTTCCGCTGGATGACAGTAAACGCCCAGAATCACCCACCGATCCGGCCATGGGGGCGCCAGTTCTCCCTCCAGTTCTCCAGGCAGTCGTCCAAAGGATCAGTCCGCAGCTTGCCAAGCCCCAAGGCTCTGGGAAGGCGGAGACGAGGCCTGGCTCGATTCCAATCCCGACGATCACCTGGTCCACCTCCCGACAGTCTGCAGCTCCCTAATCCTGACGACTTCCAGGGAATGGCAGGGGCTGATGATGGGGGGCAGGAAGGAACCAACAACAGCAAAGAGATCAAAAACCCGAATTCGCAATCCCAGAGCTTGGAAAAATATGAGAAACAACCACAGTAAAATAATACTGCTCAAACAGAGCCAATGTCCAAGCTGGAAACGGTGTTACCCAACAAGAGAAGTCACAGCTTCGTTTTCAGCTTTGTCTTTAGAGACAAACCGAAACGCTAATCCCAAAATGGTACATCAAAGAACATAAAAGATACAAAAGAATCTGCAACTTGGGCAAAGGTGGTGAAAGCAAGCAACAACCACCACAGCTGAGAGTGGCAGGCTGAAACTTCTGGATGCCTTAATATCTTCTTAATGGAAGAAGAACTTGATGTACATTAGAAGCGCCACCAAGAGCTGAACCTGTTGTGGAAAAGTTCACTTTGTATTTCTTGAGAAAAGTTTCCCACCTGCAGCTGAACACACTTCGGCTTCGGCTCCAACACTCAACTGTGGTGAGCGCTGACTACATAAAGTACTCAGGATTATGACTGAATTTAAAGGTTTCTAGAAAAAACTCTTTTCTAGCACAACGTCTGTCTTCATGTCAACTCATGTCTATTTGTAAATGTAGCTGAAGTCATGAATATAAAATATCTTTTGCTGCTGCTGAATCACCAAACACCGTATTTTTTTAAAACAAAACATTGTGATCAATGTGGTCAATGGGTCAGTTTAACAGTTCAGCCAGTGATGGTTGTTTGTCCTGGATGATGATGACGGTCTATGATTGGACGCTGTTGATGGACACTGACTGCCAGATTCTCACAAATGATCAAAATAGGTCAGAGAATGATGGCTAGCTTAAGCACAATGCTGTTAGCTAGTTGGTAATGTGTGTCACTTGTGTTGGTGCCTTTGTAAGAATTATAAAATGCTGTTACAGTCTTTTTAATTGTATAGTATTTATTGATCATACAGTTGTCAGCTATTGATAACCGATAGGTTAGTCTTTGATTGGGTGCTTAGCAGGGGCAAAGCCGACCTGGTCCTGTCCTCTGTCGAAGATGCTGTAGAACTCTGTCAGAAATACATCTCCCAGAATCCAGAGAGGGCCTTCGGGGGAGACAATGTCCACGGCCTGGAAACCACTGAAACACAACTCCTTGTCACCAAGCATCTCCTGGAGATCGAGAGAGAGACATTTGAGTATCATACAGTGTATTTATGTTCAAGGTCATTTGTCATTTGTAATGTAAACCATTAAAAATATGGCTAAACAAATAATCGTTTCTCTCAAGACCAAAACAGTCAAAACATAAAACCACGTGAGGCGCATGCTCCATCACACAAATGGCAAAAATGTATGTTTTGTACTTTTGCTGTTTTTAAAGAAGCAAAACTTTTCATTCAAAATATTCAATAGTTGCATAACTCCCTACAACAACCAGTGTTTGAGACAGTCATCATTAATATTCCACAGCAAACACATAGAGCTGCTACACGAAGTCTGTCAGACATTTAGACAGACATGGACAGAGCATGGACAGAATGACGGACTCCCCACCCTCCTAATGTAGTGCTCAGCAGTCAGTGTGTACTCTGTTCCTCCCAGGACGAACGTCACATGAGGCAAACTGGACAACCTGACACAGTCGATCAGGAACTGAAACACACACAAAGGTAAAGGTCAAATCAGATTATGAGTTCAGTTTATATATTATTTATTGTTTTTCTACGTTTTGAGTATTCTCCAGAAATGTCTAATTTACTATTAGACGCAAGATTTAGTTAATACAATTTTATTGTTTGTTTACCTCTCCTATGTTTGTGGGTGTGGCTCCAATCAGCTGCTGAAGGCTGAGGATGTCATTGGTCGGTCCGGCGATAAGGGAGGTACCAGTATCAACAATTGCCTGGCAACCACGGGGACAGAATGAGCTCACACCTTGCACCGCCACACTGGAACATACACAGAGATCATTTTACTGATTGGTGTGCAAGAGAGGACAATCTGCTGTTTCATCTTATTCACTGGGTAACTGCACATTGTCTAATAATCCTGCTTGGACTGCAGCCTAGTGGTCACTATATGTACTGCACAGCACGGATGTGGTCCAGAGCCATTACTGTCATTCAGCTAAAGTGCCTCCAAAATCAAGCACAGTCAGGACTTCATCTTGGGTTAAAGAGTGCAGTAACAATTAATTATTTAATCAAACAGAATCACAATGTAAAAAACATGTGGGAAACCTGTCCATCTTAATCTGCCAGTATCCTTTAGCAGTCACTGGGAGCCAGTTGATTGGTCCTGTGTACAATGCCTGGTCTGTTCCGCCAAGCAACAGTTCACCTTCTGGGTTGCTGCTACTTGTTCTCCTGCAGGAAAACAAAAATCACATTCCAATCAACAAACTGCATTTTATACCCTGTTTATGTTCGGTCAACGATCCCAAACTTTTTCTTATCACACAGCTGAGGTTTTTGAATTCCCAGAGCCCTCTGGACCTTCCTGGGACCCTCTGATTCATGTGAAACCCCTGAAACCCTTGGATTTCCCTGGATCCCTTGTGGCCAAATGTCTTAAACCATGTCACAAGAGTCACAAGTTATTAATCCACCCAAAGACTCTGCCAACAAATTTCATTAATTAGCATTCCCAGAACCAGAGAGGAGAAACGAATCTGTGGAAAAGAGTTTGGCTGAACTGAAAATTTTCAATCTGCATTCTGTGGCACATGGTTTGCGATACCTCTTAGACCTTCCTAAAACACTGAAAACCTCCCTGAAAACTTCCTGGAAGTCTCTCTGGACTTCCAGAAAAAACAACTGTAAGACCTTTGGATTTTAGACTTGGCTGAACTCTTAAACTCAGCTGGAACCCCTCAGAAAGCCTTTAGAATACCCCAAAACCTTCTTGACTACACTCCTTGATCCCTGGCAACTCTCACAATCAAAAAGAACCCTGAGACTTAAGACCCTAGATCATTTAAGATTCCTCTCTGGAATTTCCCAGAAACCCCTAGACTATATTGAAATTCTTAAACTCTGCTGAAACTCTTAGGCTACCTTGAAACCCAATGACCCCTCAGAAACTCTTTTAGCTATAGAAAATCCAAAACACAGAGGTGTCTCTAAAACATAGTTTCTGTGTGCACTGGGTGTCCAGATGCTCTCACTTGATACCATTGGTGCCCAATGGACACCCCAAACAAAGCAGAAGAATGCTCTAAACCTTTGTTACTCTCTAACTCTCCCCAGAATTTCTTCAACTTCTTGGACTCTGCTGAAAAACCAGCACCTGAAGTCACCTGAAACACTGGGTCCTTCAGAAAATTCCCCTAAAACCCCTTGAACACTTAAACTCTGTGGATCCTCAAGTAATGGCTCCTGGAGGACCTTGCATTCCACAAGCAACTGTGACTTGAAAGTTGCTCTTCAAAATGAAGAAATCTGTACATGGAGGGACTACAAGGATCTCTCCTCACTCCAATGACTCCCTGAGCAAAGCAATTAGCCCCTCAACTGGTTGTACTGGCATTTCAACCTGCTGATGTAGAAGGAGAAGACCGGTTCGTCCACTGTCTTCTGTGCCAACATGTTGTCAAAAACAGGGTTTCCAAGGATCTCTGCCAGGGATGGATAACCCATCCCCAGAACACCGTCGAACCTTGCCATTGCAAATGTGGCACCGGGCTCGTAGACTGACTCCCCAAACTCCTGGTTCAGGACAGTTAGACCCCCAACCTGCAAGAAAAATGATTACAGCATATTATAAAGTACATCTTCAGCTTCTCCAGCTGCATGAGGTCAAAACATATCTTCAAATCCTTTGCAGCTCAGGGAGCATTTTCACCTTTACTGGGCAGAGAGAGGAAACAAGGATACAGAGAAGGGTACAACATGCAAAGGACCCAACTAAACCAGGGACATTGTGGATACATGTGTCTTAACTATCCGGCCACCAGGATGCCCCAAACTTCCATACATTAGATGAATATAGCGTCCCATGTGCTTGTAACATGCTAACATTGACACGTACCTTGAGCGTGTCTCTGGCCATGACTCCCAGCAGGTGTCCTGATCCGTAGTGAATCCCGAACATTCGACCATCTTGATGGAATGAAGTTGACTCAAACGCCCTGAAACGCCTGTGCAACGCTGTGAACACACACACACACACACACACACACACACACACACACACACACACAGGCCTTGAACTTCTTATCACTGTCAGGAACATACTAAACCACGTTGTCAAACTGTCCTGACCCACAAACACAACCCTTATAAAACACCCTAATACAAAGTTAAATGTGCTGTAGCCTTATATTGTAGTGTGTTTGTATGAGTGTGTGGTGTTGTGTGGTACCACAGGCTTGGCTGACGCAGTAGGACGAGGGCACCCAGAGGTCGGCTGAGCCGGTGTCAAAAACCACCGAGAAGTTCTGCTCCGGAGTCCCCAGAGTGATTTCACCGTAATACTGAGCCTGACACACAACAGAGACACACACAGCAAGCCTGTGACAACAAACAACTCAAACAAACACAGTGACACGAGAAATGACCTGATCCCAGAGGAACTTTTCAAGTACTGCAACAAGTTAAAAACTGTCATCTGTTTAAAACACAGATGAAAAAAAATAAACAGGTATCTCCTGCTGGGGTCTACAAATCCTCCAGAGGGAGGTGGGACTTCAGGAGCAGATGGGGGTCTGGTGCCTTGCTCAGGAGCACATCAGCAGCAGCTTTTGGAAGGAAATGTTGAGGCAGTCAGTGTTGTTCTTACGTCCATGAAGTTGTAGAGCTTCTCGCTGGAGCGTCCGAGCCGCAGTGACGGCGTGCCGGGCGGGAAGCACTGAGCGTAGCGCCGGTTAAACATGTCTGGACGGTGATCCGTCAGGAACTCCGGCAGCAGGCCGTCGGCTCGCAGCTGCGTACGAATCGAAGGCATCCGCCTCAGCGGGATCCTGCAGAGGCGACGTTTCAGTGACTGAAAACACGCTTATTCTCTTAAATAGTCACAGTTAAATAAGAGGGTTGATACCACTCTCTTGCAGCCAGTCGGCTTAGCTTAGCATGAAGACTGAACACTGGGAAACAGCTAGCCTAGCTCTGTCTAAAGGAAACAAAATCACTCATCAGTACCTCTAAAGCTCACTAATCAACACATTATATTTTGTTTGTTTAATCCAGTAATGAAACTGTAAAAACAACACGCCGTGGCTGCACAGATGCTAGGCAGAGCTAGCTGTTTGCCCTGTTTCTGAGCTAAATTTGCTAAGATAATCCAACTGGCTGCAGCTTCGTGTTTACTGTATAGACAGGAGATCGTACCAGTCTTCTCATCTAACTGATATATTGTTTAAACAAGACAAAATTCCAGACATGGAGATTACATTTCACATTTTTCTGGTGTAAAACTAAAGCTTGATGGTTTCTGGGACTCTGAGAAGAACCAGAACTGAAACTGACACTTAAAGATTTATGAGTTTTGTCTCCAAACTGTGGGAGCAATAAGACACATTTTGTACTTATGTTTGTAGTAATATTTTGGGGCACTCTGAGCAGCCTAACATGAGACTAATGTAAAGACAAACCGTATTTATACACTGATGTTAATGAAGGCGGAGGCAGTTTTTCCTACCTGACCAGCGCAGAGCTCGTCCATGTCCAGATCAGCAGCACCAGCAACACCACCCTCATCATGTCTGTGTCTGTCTGTCTGTCTGTCTGTCAGACTGCTGGTTGTTATCAGGATTCACTGCTGCTCTGATTGGATCTACATCTCTGTGAGAAAGTCCTCCCCCAGAACTCTCTGCATTAACCTGTGTGGTTCATTACATTCACCCAAGTACAAATATGAAGTGCTTGTACTTTACTTGTGTATCTCCAATTCATGCAACTTCACACTTGTACTCCACTACATCTCAGAGACAAATACTGCACTTTTTACTCCACTACATTTCTCTGACAGCTTTAATTGCTTGTTACAGATGAGATTGAATGTTTGTGATAAAATCTTTATGGGTTTGAGAAAATTCTTTTTTTAATCTGAACATTCATCAATTATTTAAATTAAGATGTGGTAAAGTGTGGATTTGGACGACTTGAGGCTTTCTGGACTCGTTAAGTCTGAGTGTGGACACGTCTGGAGATTTCACAGTTCACAGTTACAGTATCCTGTCATGGCATCGTTGGACTGTTTAGTGAGAGTTAAAGGAGACATGAGAAGTAAAGTCAAGGTACATTTACTTGCTTTTGTCCTCATCCACTGAGTTCTCAGATCTTCTACTTCAGAAAAAGTAGTGATACCAGTGAAGAAATACTGTTACAAGTAAAAGTCCTGCATTCAAAACTTGAGTAAAAGCAAATTCCCAATTCAGAGAAACATTTATTACACTATTGTGTCTTGATTATAGGTGCATTAATGTGTTTCATCACTTAGAGTGGAGTTAATTTTCATTAGTTTATATTCTGCTTATAATCTATATTAAAATACCATATTTTATTTGTCGATAAGTGGAGTAAAAAGTCGAATATTCCCCTGTGACGTGCTGCAGTAAAAGCTGAGGCTGTGTTGACGCTTCAGTCTTGTTGGGTAAGTTCAGTGTGTTGACACTCAGAGGTCTCAGTCACTGTGACCTGATGAGACAGACAGTGTCAACATGAAATCATGACTGTGCTGGAATGTAACTCTGCACGTTTACTCGAGTACTGTGCTTACTCTCAAAGGAAATGATGCAGAATATTCATTTAAAGCCATTTTCAGTTGCAGCATTTTGGTGCAGACGGACAGTGTGAGTGAGCTGCTGTATGATGAACCTGTCAGACTGCTGCTGCTGTCGCACTGCGTTCAGGCGCCTTTAATGATCTCAAACACTGGAGTTAGAAAACACTCTGAAGATTGAGAAGAGACAACGACAACAAACGAATCTTTGATGAGGACCAATTCATTTATTTCAGTAAACAAAACAAACAACATCCAAACTTCTGTTCTAAGTGATGTCGGCTGACCAATGTTAGCATAACCGGCTTCCAGCGAGTGCTGCGACCTCAGCTAGTGTTAGCAGGACAAACTGCTGAGCGACATTTCACGTTAGTTTCACACGTCTACTGACATCAGCTTTATGTGACTGAGTTCTGTCTTGCTAGCATTAGCAGGGCCACTGGAGTTAGCCTGTGACTGGTGGTTAGCTAACGTTAGCCAGCTAGCCTGTGCAGTGCTTCCACAACAGAGAAAAAAACAGCGGCGCATTTCTTTAATTTGAAGTACAGAGGTGATAAATAACAAAACTGACTCCTCCCCCTGATCTTCATCCTCCTCTTCCTCTAGCAAGGGTGATGGTCGGGAACTCTCTTCCTACAAAAACAAACAACAACAACCGTCAATACATAGTAAACACTGGGATCATTTTGTCTCAACAAGAAGAGTTTTAGATGGTTTCCACGTTTTCCTTCTTTAAACTGGACCAAAGTTAGCAGTTAAGCTAACATCCTGGTGGTTTTCTATGTTTCAGCTGCTCACGCTGTACGTTAATGCCAGTCATTATTAAAGGAATGCAACCAAAGTTTAATTTTTTTTAATGAAATGTTGTAAAACCAGATTAAATTGTGTGTTTGTCTTCATTTATAAGTCAAAGTATTTTCCTGGTGGAGACATACAAACACACTTTGTTGAATTGGTTAGCTGCTAATAGCTAGCATGCAGGCCTCCCACTCCCCTCTCAGTGTGCTGTTCAAGTGTTCCCATACAGCTTAACGCTCGAACATGAAGTAATTCAAAAACAATACAGCCCGTTTCATTATCATCAAGTCGTTTGAATTGATTTTCATAATTTACTGACATTAATTCACCTTAATGCAATTTGAGGGCTGAAAGATAAAGGTGTGAAGGACTCACCTGGGAGCAGCTTTGATGATGTTGTCGACTCTCAGGATCATCTCAGCGGCTTCAGAGGCGCTCAGCAGCACCTGACGCTTCACCTGGAAGGACTCTGTGATCCCCAGCTCTACCATGTTGCCCACTGAGCCTTCAGACATGTCTGGAGGGGAAAAAAACAAAAAAATGTCCACATGTGACGGTAAAAGAAACGTTTAAATAACGGCTTCAAGAAAGCGTCAGTAAAACATGCCGTTCTTTGGGTTTCACACAGGTCTGAAACATCTGTTGAAATAGTATTAACGAGGTTTTCAGGTGATTAACATTCACTCACTCAGTCCGTAGGTGGTCTTGTTCTCCTGGTGTGCAGCTCTCAGTTGAGCCACCAGGTCGGCGCTGTCGTAGCCGGCGTTGTCAGCGATGATGGTCGGCAGCTGGAGGAGAAAAATAAATTCAACAAGACTTTTCAGAGCATCCCTGAAGTTCTGACAGTCGAAGGATGTGATTGATCAGTCACCTGATCCACTGATCAGTCACCTGATCCACTGAGCAGGTCTACAGTTTTATGTCCTCTCTACACACGAATGCTGTCATACAAAATCATCTCTTCCGATCTAAAAACCCCTGAAAAGCATATTTGTCAATATAACTGTGATTTCAGAGATGAGGCTCGATCATTTTCCAGTGAACTCTAGTCAGTCCTGAAAAAACAGCAGGGAGACGGCCCGTACCATCCTCAGAGCCTTGGCGAACGACTCCATGGCGACTGCCTCCTTTCCTGGCGTCCTATTGGCCAGGTCGCTCACCACCTTGGCCATCAGCATCTCAGAGCAGCCTGACAGAGAGGAGAGTCGAGGTTAGCATGTGCGGGGGGAGTGACGAGCATTAGTAACTAACATGGGGAGTGATTAGTGACGTCATGTGCATCACATGTGTATGAAGTGTGGAAAGTGCCTCGCTAAGCTCCAGCTCCAGCTGTCTGACACGTCTGACAGAGTCTCCAGCTGTGTTTCACATGTGTGAAAGGAAAAGAGTGTGTGTGTGTGTGTGTGTGTGCACCCACCTCCTCCATAGACGGTGCGTGGCTCCTTCACAGTCTGAGCTAACACACACAGAGCGTCGTGCAGCGAGCGCTCGGCCTCGTCCAGAATCTGCTGAGTCGCTCCTCGCAGGACGACGGTGCACGCCTCACCTGTGGGAGAGAGTCAGGGGGTCAAAGGTCAAACTGAAAGAGTCACTGAGGTGCAGACGCCCACTCTGCCCTCTACAGGCTGAGAGAAGTAACTACAGAAGCCTTCTATCAGAACACTGTTAATATTTATTTAGTATAATACCTTAATTTATGATCTAACACATTCTCTCTCTTCTCCATCATGAACTCATTTATCTGCTGCCTTATTTAATTATCTGGAATAATAAAATGTCAGTTTATTAAAATAGAAGAAATTAAATGATATTAACAGGTAATACGTACCCATGGCAACGCCGGAGAAGTGGATGAGCGTGTCCTCTCCGATCATCACCTCCTCAATCAGCTTGCAGTGACCGAGCTTGACCAGCTCAGGGTGGTCGAAGGTGGAGGTGATCTCTCCTCCTGAACACACACACAGTAAATTAATTGATCAACTGATTTGGCTCATTTGTGGCCCGTGTGGTCGATCTGAGATCACATTAAACTGTGACCACTGTTGAAAAGACAATACAGCTGCAACTGACAGTGTATTATTATATTAATAATTGTTATCATCATAAAAATGATTCATTATAATTTCCAGAGCTCTGGGTCACATGTCACAAGAAGTGATGTGAAGTCACAAGCAAATAGAAAAACTGAAGCTCAAAGAAGAAGTGTGTGTGTGTGTGTGTGTGTGCGTACCGGTGACCAGAGCGAGGCGCTCGACGCCGGCGAAGTCGGCGTGCTCGATGGCCATGACACCAGCCTGGGCAAACAGCTGCTCTGGATAGTTATAGATCAGCTGTCTGTGAAGAAAGAAAGAAACAAAAGAAGTTGAGTCGCTTCCCAGAAACAGAGAAACTCACGAGTCGACGAGCGAGCAGCTGCTGTGATGGTGGCGGCTCTGAGCTGCAGCGCCCTCTGCTGGACGTCACCCAGTAATGTTTTTATTTGTATTTGGTCTGCCGGGCGCAGTGTGTGTGTGTGTGTGTGTGTGTGTGTGTGTGTGTGTGTGAGTGTGTGAGTACGTACCTGTTGATGAAGCAGTTGATTCCGTGTTTCAGGATCCGGTCGACCTTCTCCTTCATCTTCTCTTTCTCCGCCAGTTCAATCTCAGCAACCTTCGCCGTTGAGTCGACACGAACCCTAGAGCCAAAGATCTGACACACACACACACGCACACACTTTATTAACTACAGCTGAATCACACAGCGGCCTTTTCATGCCTTGTGCTCTGGATCTACATGAAATATTCGACTTCTCCTCCTCTCTTACAGCAGGTGCATTCACTTTCCTGCTTATGTTAAACTGTTATTTCCTGCTGTGTGTGTGTGTGTTTGTGTGTGTGTGTGTGTGTGTGTGTGTGTGTGTGTGTGTGTGTGTGTGTGTGTGTGTGTGTGTGTGTGTGCGTGCGTGCGTGCCTTGATCTTGTCGGTGTCCATGCCGGTGTTGGCGATCAGGATGTTGACGTTCTCCAACCTCTTGGGTTGGTTCACTCCAATCTTCTTGTCCAACAGGAAGCCTGGATGAAGGAGAACATATGTGAAGTTACAGGAGCCAATCAGAGACATGAAGACCTCAGCCTGGGTGGTTATGACATCACACGGCCTCACCTTCGTCCAGGTAGGAGTCAGTGAGGCTGCCGCCCAGCTTCTTGATGATGTGGATGGCCTCCAGGTTTCCGGAGCCCTTCAGCCTCATGACGGCGTTAACGGCCAGCTGGGAGAAGTGATCTTTGTGGTGAGTCAGCAGTTTGGAGGAGAGTGTCGTCCGGGCGATGTTCAGCAGGTCCTCCTGGAAACGAGCCGAGTCGTTGCTATGGAGATGGGACGGATGCCGAGGCAGAAGGACACAAAGAGAAGAAGAGTGAGGGTTTGGTGTTGGTGGCAGATTTCTGTGGATCAGCTGAATTAAACTTTATTGTGATGACAGTTCAGAAACAAACTGATGATGTACGATTATTATAATTCTACAACTACAGTTTCTAAGCTCAGGAATGAACTTTCTCAATGTTTTTCGCCAACATGGACGGGAAGTCTTTTAAGAGCCTCAGGAGATGCTACGAGTAGTTTCCAGGTTAAAATACTTCAGTGTCATCTTAGACTCAACCTGTTTTCTCTCTGTGTTCAGTGAGATGAGGAGTTACAGACAGAAGACACAGTTAAACACGAACTATATTCTCACCTGTGATCCACGGCAGCGTCTCTCAGAGCGTCTCTGGCCACCTGAGTCGCCTTCCTCCAGCCCGAGATGATGGTCTGTGGGTGAATCTTCTTGGCGATCAGAAGCTCGGCCTCCTGTGACGGTTAAAAAGCAGCAGTGAGCGTCGACTCTTTGCAGCCTTCATGGTTTAGTTTTAGAAAAGGACAACAGTATTTTACCCGCAGCAGCTCTGCAGCGAGCACGGTGACGGAGGTCGTCCCATCTCCAACTTCATCATCCTGAACCTTCGACATGTCTGGAAACACAGACAAACTCCTTCATGAAACATTCAGCACATTTTTACAGCACAAATTTAGCTTCACTGAAGTAATACAGGAAAAACGATTCTCGCAATCATCTCCAACATCATTTGTTGCCCTTGAATTCTTTGATGTCCTGTGCAGCCAGTTTGACCAGCAGATATTCAGCAGCTTCACTCACCAACCAGAACTTTGGCGGCGGGGTTGTCGACTCCGATGGCTTTCAGGATGGTCGCTCCGTCGTTGGTCACCGTCACAGTGCCGCCCTTCCCTCCACCCAGCAAGATCTTGTCCTGAAGAGAAAGACGAGAAAGAACTTAACGACTATTTTCATTAAGTTGAGCGAATCAAACCCAAATCAGAATCACAACACAATCCTCTTCATAGCAGCTTTATCTGCTGCAAAGTTACGTTTCTTTCTCATACAACACCAAAAAAACAGACCAGAGTTCATCACATAAACCTGCAGCATCAAATCATTAATCAGCTGTAGTGAGGAACATGACCAACCATCCCCTTCGGGCCCAGAGTGCTTTTCACCAGGTCGCCGATGGCGATGGCTCCGATGAACGATGACTGCAAAGGAAATAAACAAATAGAAAAAAGTTTCAGCTGCTCATCTTCCTCTAACAGTTAAGATCAAAATGAAAAGCCAAACCACAGAAAAACAAACCCACCAGTCGAGCAGTTTCAGCTTTCTCTTCATCAGCTCCATGTTTGAAGATGTTGACCGGGGCCATTGATAAAGACGCCTGCAGAGACACGAATCAACCCGTCAATCAATGCCATCACATTTACACTGACAACAATACACAGCGAAACACGTCTGTGATGCATCAAGTTCATGAGTCCAGAGTGTGTTTCTATTGTAAGGCTTATACCTTTGCATGATTTAAAAAAAAAATAGCAGCTCTGACCCACACTGTGCTTTTTTAACCTCAGTACAAGAGATGCTGAAACTATGAGTCACCTGATCCGATGATGATTATTTTAATTATACACAAACACATTTGCAGCCTTAAGATTTTCTTTGTATCATACTATTGTTGATGCTAATCAATTAACAGAATAGCTGCTGATTAGTTTTCTATATCCCACTGATTGACTAATCATTGCATCTCCACAATATAACACAAATCAGTTCAACAGCATCACTAACTACAGTCTCCTAAATGATCATAAAGTTGAATTAATGCCTCTTAAACAGTTTAAACTTCATCTTCATGGTGGTTGGTGTGACTGAAGGGCTGCTGGATTTGACTACTACATTTTAACATACTGGCACCTGAAGGTATGTGGGGCATTTCCCGTTAGTTTTGACGGTATATGGACTAAATACTAACTTAAGTGAAAACACATTTTAATCAATAGTTAAAATAACCATTAAGGCGCCGTGTATGCAACGAGAAGACAATTAAGGCGTGGACGATAATTTATTCCGAGCAACACTGAAAGCAGCATCAACCGAGCCCTGCCCCTTTCATCTCAGAAACCGCTAGAAGCTTCACCCAAATTACTACAACAAAAAATAAGACACATTAAAGACCACTGACAACTGAAGCGGAAGACAAAGATAGCTGAGATGAGAACTTTGTGTCATGTAATTAACACATTACATTTACTGTTTTTACACTATTTTTTCCATCAAAGTCTGTAATTGTTCATTTGTTCTTCCCTTGACAGCCACAACCCAAATGACAAGCTAACCTAGCATGCTAACGGGCTAACTGAGAAGAACCAGAACGAGCAGAGTCTGAATAACACAGCCAAGAACATAACAGTTAAAATTACATTAGCTGTAGCAAATCCAGCAGTGTCACCAGACATTGTGTAACATGAAACAACTGCTTTGGAGCGGTTAGCTTAGCCGTTAGCGCATTCATAAAGTCCATGTGCTTGCTCACCGGTTAGCACGTCTAGCTAACAGAAAGCTAAACTGAGGCTTCCAACAACACAGACGATGTGTAACGTGTTTAACCGAGTCTCTGCGAGCTTAGCTCCACACAGAGCTGAAGCCATAGTTTCTAACACTTTCTATCGGTTTAAAGGAGATTAAATAAATGTAAAAACTCACCATGATGTCTGTGATTCAGGGCTGAAGCCGTGCACGCACACAGAAGAAGGGGTGCGCAAGGGAGTGACGCAGTTACGTACAAACGTGATGCTGCGTTCAGCGCACATCGTGGAGAACATGCTGCTGCCACCATCTGCTGAAAAATATGCCTGGATTTGTCTTTTGGATCATATATAATCCAGCCACGAGCCAGTGAAGAACATAATGTTCGTGTGTTTTCTTTCTATGTTTCTCATGTGGCCTCGATAACAAACAGCTGCTGAGGAAAAGTCAATGAAAAACTCCAGAGGAGCTGCTGAGTCATTTGTCAACTTTTTATTCTTATTCAGTCACACAGAGTGTATTTGAAATTTGAGGTATATTAAAAAACAACAACAACAACACTGGTTTAGCTTCAAGGATTTTTTCTTAAAAGTAAATAATTGAGCAACCCCCCCCCCCCCCCAAAATACCAGGAATTCAGCTGATTTGTTTGCATCTTTATGACAACACATTTAAACACAATTTGAAAATGTAATAAAGCTGTTATAGCTTTTATCAAAAAGAAAATGGCCAGTGAAAAGCTCATATCTCCAGATGTGTTGATGTTGAATGTTTGAAAGTTTGAAAGTTTTCCTTCATGTCTTGAGAAAATTCTCGTCCTTCTTCAGCTAAATAAACTGTTTAAAAAGCCTCTTGGATCATCTGGAAATGCATCGTCACAAAGCTGAAAACAGGCTGTTTTTTTGAGATACGAGGTTCTCACAGGACAAACATATGATGATCTTATAGAATATGACACTTTGCTGAATGTGGCGTCAAATCCGTCATGAAAAGGTTTCTTGTTTGGATTCTGCTGTAGAATCCGTCTTGTTTTATTTTAAGGAAACAGGAGGAATAAATAGTGTCTGAGGGAGGCAATTATTTTGCTTTTCAGGTAAAAAATAATAATATTTTGAACACATTTCAGTCCCGCCCATCACTTCCTGTTTGTCAGGCCCCGCCTCCTGGCTCTGTGATTGGCCGCCTGGACGGGAAGGCAGTAGATGTGCATGGGGAACTTCCTGAAGTAGCTGCTGACCCAGGGTCTGTGGGACACACATAGCAAACACCGAGTTACCTCAAAGTGAAGGAGAAGTGTCGCTGAGTGTTGCTCTTAAACTTTCTGAAACCAGAAAAACTGACACCAGTGAAATATACTTTCATCCCTCAGTGGCCCCCGCAGTGCAGCGACAGTCCCTTTATAGTGCACCACACGTACTGTCCACCACTGTGTTCGGGTGGATGCATCCACTGCACACCTTCTGCTAACAGTCGCACAGTGCAGCAGATGATGCTGATTAGTGTGATTTCAGACACAACCTGTGATATGAGCAGTGGTGGAAGACGTACTCACATCCACACTGAAGTAAAAGTAGCAATATCGGTGTAGAAATACTACAATACAGAAGTGTCAGCATCAAAATATACTACGCAGAAGTGAAAGGCCCATTTCAGAATGTGTTATTAGAAGAGTGAGTGAGGTTTTACTTGGCAACGCGCTGACTGAGGCTCAGGTAACACAGGTTTGTTCTCAGCTGTTTGTTCTCCTGCTGACGGAGGAATTCAGCTTCCTGCTGCCGCTCGACGTCCAGACGCAGAGACTCTCGAAGCTCCGCCTCTATACGACCCAGCTGAAACACACACACACACACATTATGATGAGTGTGAGCATGCTCCTTCATCACCATGACTCTCACACACACACATACACACACTGTCCTGCTGTCACAAATGTGGATTCATCCGCCGCTGAAAATAGACCCAACAAATGCTCTATTTCCTCCTGTTTGTCTGATAGAAGCTACAGCGAGCAGCTGTTTGAGGAAATTAATGAAGCTTTTTGAATATGACACTTTATATTTGTGAGGTGTTGTGAAGATTTATGACTTCAGTAGGAACCAATGAGCTGACAGGACACAGACAGGAAGTCAGACAGAATTGAGAAATGAACAAACATGTTGATGTTTTTGGTCTTTTCTTGGGATCGGTTGACGATAAGAAATATTATACTACAATGGAAGCACATGCAAGATTGGCCACATTAAATCTCAAATTAGAATCAGTTTTTAAAAATAGTCTACAATGATGACTCAGCCATAAAATCACAAAATATATTTAAAAATTCACATTCTAAAACATCATAATAAAATTTTTTAAACAAAGTTATGGTATATAATGAAATATATGGCTCAGAATTAAAAGTTTCTTTGATAATTTCCTTTGCTCAGAATTCAAATGTCCTCTAGATGGCGCAGTTTCACCCCAAACCTCATGTAAGAGCCTCGATCCTAAACTGGTGCAGATGTACCCATTTTAAATGTTACCTCCTCCAGCAGACTCCTGTTGTCCTCCAGCTTCCTCTGCTGCTCGTACAGAGCCAGAGACGCCGGATCAGATGGACGGCTCACTTCCTGTCTCTCTGCCTCGTCCACACCTGGTCTACCTGCTCCACCTGTCTGCTGCTGCCCGACGATCGGAGGCAGGAAGCAGGCACTGAGAGAGAGTGAAGAGTTCATATTTCACTTCATCACGTTGTAATCGTGTCAAGCAGCATCTGTGCTGAGTGGCAGAACTAATGAACGTAAGAACACACGCACGCACGCACACACACACACGCACACACACACACACACACACAAACACTTCCATGTAAACCAGTTTCCATTCAGATTTGTTTACAGTCAGGTCTGATCACAGTAACGAATCCCTCTGCCAAGGTCATGCTTCAGTGGAGAGTATTACACACACACACACACACACACACACACACACACGCACAAACACACACACACACACACACACAGTGTTATCAGATTGTCCAGGCTGAGTTTCCAGTTCCTCTGCAGACAACAGAAATGTTTCCATCCAAGCTTTTGTTTGGATTCGTCCACGTTGTTTGATTTCATTTGTTTTTTTGTGTTTCTTTCATTTATATGCAAAAAAAATGTTGACAACAAGCTCACAAGTCAAACCAAACCAGTCAAAGGACCTAAATATTGACTCATTTTAGGTTATTTGATGGGTCAGCTCAAAGCTGACATAAACTCATGTGACCTTCACGATTTACACGTAACCTCAACACGTTGTTAGCATCGTGTTAAAAACTGTCACCTGACCTCCAGGGCTGTAAACGAATCATTCATCAGTTTCCTGCAGAGAGCTCAGAATGACATCACCCTCATGTCTGTACGGTAAATATGGACAGCAGCCATTAGCTATCTTAGCTTAGCATAAAGACTGGAAACAATGGGAGACAACAGGATTAACAGGAAAACACTATGTTCAGTACACGATGATCTTAGACAACGTCTAAGCAGATGTGGGGAAGCTTTTAGAAAAGACTGTTTCCAAGTCGTAATTACGATTTGCATGTTGACGAGAACGCTACATGTTGGAACCCGTAATTCCAATAATCCAAATATACAATGAATGCAGCATGAAGAAGCAGGTTCTGTTGCTTTCAATGCCTTTTAGTTGTTTAGGTCATGAGAACACTGTTGCTAGGTGACAAGAACAATGGATATCACATCACTGAACTCCCTTTGAAATGTGCTGAATGAGTTTGTTGAGGGTGAAATGTTCCAACAAATGAGCTGATAAGAACAAATAAACATGTAACTTTCACTGAATCCGACGTGTTTTAAAAAGGCAGGATCACAACTCAGATGAACTCAGAGCTGTCGGAAGGTTTCCGCTCAGAGGAGTGGACGTTCATGAAGGCATCATTACACCTGGACTCCTTTTCAACCAATCAGCTGTCCTGTTACCTGTGCTCTCTGCTGTCCGACTCCTCCTGAATCTGAGAGAGATGTCGACCTCCCACCCTGCCCTGCAACACACACACACACACACGCACACACACACACAGGCACACACACACACACACAGGCACACGCACGCACGCACGCACACACACACACACACACACACACACACACACACACACAGAGGATAGAGTATCAGTTAATTACATGTTCTGAGAGGACTGACTGAAGGCTGGAAGAGGAGAGACAGTTTCCCTCGACGACAGTTTCCGTGGTGACAGGAGACATCTGTCCGTCAGTCTCTGGGCTGACAGACGACACTGCTGAACGCATGCTGATCAGTCCACACACACACATGCACACACATGTCATTTTTGACGTGACTTTGGTGACTACAAGACTGTAAAAGTGAGAACTGGTGACGACGTTCCTTCAGTTTTCAAACAGAACATCAACGCTGACTTATGAAATTAGATTTATGTGCATAAAAATCTATTTTCTCAAGATAAAACCTTAAATCTTCAGTGAGAACGGATCCATCACTTCTTAACTTTCCTCTTTTTTAGCTGATACATCAGTATAATCAATGAACCCTTTCACATGAAATCAATTCAGCGAAGACTCGCAGCATCAAACATGTTTCTACGCAGCAGCCAAAGAGAACAGTTGAACTGTGAGAACATGCAGATACTCACAACATGCTGAGCAGCCATCTCTGTGCGTTTTCTGCAGCTGCAGCTTCTTCTCTGCAGCTCAGACGTTTGTCTCTGACACCTAATTAGTTTGGTGTTTCTGCTGCACCTCCTCCACCTGAATTAGTCATCAGTGTGTGTGTGTGTGTGTGTGTTTACAGCTGACGGAGTTCACATGTTAAGAACACCGTCCCTGCCTCCGACTAAATGCGTTCACATAGAAGTCCTGTGTTCTTTTCAGTCACCTGTCAGTATATTTCTTTTATTTTGCAGCTTCTTACTGCAGTAAATACTGGTTTGTTTCAGACTCAGTGCTGGAAGAAACTGTGAAAATGCTCTACTACAAATAAAAGTACTGCATTCTATTCCAGTATTATTAAAGTACTTCCAGTCAAAGTGTTGTTATATCAGTAAAATGTTCCTGTCAGTGTTTCTCATCATATCTGATGTTTGTGATTAATATTCCTGCTGCATTAATGCTGCATTTTACTGCTGTGGATGTTTCAGCTTGAGCTCATTGAACTACTTTATATCCTGTTGGTTAACCTTGAAGTGTTTTAGTTATCTATCCCTGACCGTCCAATAACCGTAGCTGTAGTTTATTTACCATAACTACGACATTTCTCTAACTTTAACCAGCCTGCAAAGGGACTTTAACCCTATAATGCCTGACCCAAGAAATAATGGACAGAAAATTCTATTTTTTTTCATTTGAAGACTTTATTTGGACCTTTAACATTTTTTTTAAATAAAAACAAATTGCAAATATGTTTTTTGTTTGCATCGTTTTGAGCAAAGTTTTTACCATATGGTAATGCAAAACGTTTCAGAAAAGCATGTATCAAATATGATACCCACAGCATTATAGGGTTAAAGGGGTGGAGTCAGTGAGCACCTCCATGAGGTGAACTGGCAGCACGTTGGCTTTGGCTCACGAAAGTCAAGACAGATGCAGTCGGATTTTTAAACATTTTATTAAACTTGCTTCCATTTCACACAAAGCCGTCAGGATTCAGCCGCGTTCAGTTCAGCTCGTAGAAAAGATTCAGAAAAGACAACTGACTGCTTCTAATAAGTAACTTTAACCTTTTGCATCACTCAGACACATCTCATCTGTTCATTTCATATTCTGTTGTTTCATTGCTGCTTTTTCTTCGTCTTAAAGTGATTTTTTTTTTATCTCAGAATTTAGAAAAATGTTTTTCTTTCTCAGAGTTTTGATGTTTCAGACTAAATTACAGTTAACAGTTAAAGCATGAACATCAAACATCTTTTTTTGGGGGGAATTTTGAAACTAATCCCTTCATGCAGGTGTAATTTTGTTTCATCAGAGTCAGATTAGCTAAAACCAAAACCAACCAAAACAGGAAACTTCTTAATTCCAGACATTTGATCAAGTAATTCAAAATACTGTGTCCTTTATGATTCTCGACCTTTGTCTGACGTCTGCTGACTTTTGGTTTACAGCGAGTCCTCTGATGGCTGGATGTTGGTGAATTACAGCAGCTGAATCGTGGGGTCGTCTTTTTTTCTTTCGGTCTCTGTCTCGACAAGCTGAACACTTTCTCACAAAGCAGGAAAGGCGTGAGAATAAAAGTAAAGACAGTAAAGGAACATAAACGCAGATGTTGTGTATCTGATCTGAGACCTCTGCAGGTCGTTCCTGTGAGTGAAATCAGCAGAAGTGACTCAAACCACGAAACCAGCTTTAACAGTAAAAACAGTAGCGATGAAAATACTCAATATATTAAATGTGTGTCGAGTCTATGCAGCGTCTGTAGAAGTAGAAGTGGTAGTCAGTGAAGAGCGCCCCCGCGTAGTGATGGTCAGTACTGCAGTCTGCTTGACCCTGAGGAAAGACACACAAGCACTGATATCACCTCTATTAATGCAGCACAAACTAAAAGATAAAGGTCGTCGTGTGTCTGTAGATCTATTCAGTCATGCTCTCAGTAAATTTATTTCTTAAATGGTTTATAATGTGCATGTTTTTTTTATATTTTGTGATTTTTATGGTTATGGTCTTTGTTTTAGAATTTAAAGTAATTTCAATAAAAGTTTCAGTAATTTTCTAAAACAGCTGCTGCACTTTTCATCAGGCAAACAGGAGGAAATCGAGCGTTTGTTGGGGACTACTTTCAGCAGCGGATGAATCCACATGTGCAGATACATTCAGTGTTGGTGAGGACAGAAAATTCAGTTTCTTACAGCCACCGTGGAGCGAAAGTGATACGAGCTGTGATACAGACGAGCCACGTGAAGAGGCCATTCATGTTCTCCCTGCAGAGACACAGACAGACCGAAACACAGGGGTCAGCGGGAGGTTTAGTCAACAGACGCTCAATCTCCAATAAAAACAGGGCCGAAGAAAATATGGTGACATCATCAAAAAACTCAAAAAATATTCATTTCAGTTCACCTAAAACAAGGAAATGAGTAAATTTCTACAGTTAAGAAGAAAGAACGAGGAAATATTGAATATAAATAAAATATAGACAACTCTAATACATAATTTAAACTTTGCAAATAAAATGAAGACAAACCAAAACCATTAAAAGTTTTCTGACTTTGACCTTCAACATGTAATCTGTCCAGTGAAACACTGAGCAGCAGCTGGGGCAGAAAAGTTTAACGTAACTAAAGTTTGATGGAAAACAAAACAATCAAATTAGCCTTAAAAAGCTCCTGCATACGTTTTGTTTACTAAACTATCTTTCAATGGTGGAATGTAACTAAGTACATTTACTCAATACTGTACTTAAGTGCAAATTTGATGTACCTGTACTTCATTTGAGTATTTCCATTACACTTGTACTCCACTACATTCACTGAATAACACTTTGCAGATTCAGATTTGTTGTTACAGGTTAAGATAAAACTTTATTGATCTCTGGGGGAATTCACAAACTACCCAGCAGTGCATAAAGCCATCAGCTCTTTACCTCATGAATGCATCAATAATTATAATCCAACATAAAATATATGATTCTATTCTTCTTCATAATGAGTACTTGTACTTTTGGTACTTTGGGAACCTTTTGATGCAAACACTTTTGTTCTTTTCCTCCTGAAACATTTTGAATTCTGGACTTGTACTTGTACCAGAGTATTTTTCCTCTGCACCGCTGCAGACGACGTGAGTCCAGTGCGGCACAGTAACGCGTGTCGTTGTGTGATTGGCGTCCATGTCCTGGATTAGTGTGAGCGCGGCTGAGATTAGCATGTTGTCATGCTGATGTGAGGGAAACCCTGCTGACATCCATTATTCATCAGCGTTTCCTCACACTTCCTGCATTATTAACCGGTGTGGTAACTGAGTCAGTGGACTGGAACCTCGGTGACCCAGCACACACACGCTTGGATCATCGTGTGTGGACGAACACGTTAAATTTTCTGTGGCCGAGTCCAGAAACGTGCTGTAGAAGTATCTACTGAAACCTCAGCTGGGGAAAATAAATAAATACATTTAGTCATGTAGTTCAATTTTTAGTATTTCCATATTCTGCCACTTGATACTTCTACTCCACTATATCTAAGAGTCAGATATTTCACATTTTCCTACTTTTCAAATCCTATTCACGTGCTCTTTTTATGTTTTGAATGAAATCTGAATGAGTCAATCTTTCAGTACTTCTTAAAACTGCTTGTTTAGGCTTTGCTCTGCACGATCCTGAGATACCTCAGAACGTAATCAACCAATCAACCAGTCAGTGTGTTTTATTACCTGTGTGTTTGATGGATACCTGCTGTCAGAGACCAGGTTCCCGTCCAGCAGAGCAGAGCAGGCAGCCGTCTCGTCGAAGCTGCACAGGTGAACCACCAGCAGCTCGGTGGAGCTGCACGGAAACAAGCAAACACACACTGAACGTTTGTCGTTCGCTGTCGTGTCTTTGAAACACAAACATGAGCTTATTTAACTCAAACAGCTCCAACTTTCTAGCGTTCAGCTAGCTATGTTAGCTAGCATGCTAATCGGCTGCATTAGCAACTACACAGATTATGCTAACGTTGTTCACGAGACCGAATGAGCTTTCAGAAAAAACAAACATTTAAAAAGTGTCGAGCCGATGGATGTCGATGTTAGCAAATGAACACATTTAATTCTGTTATTTAACTAAATATGTTTGATTTGGTAATAAGTTTCAATTTCCAAAACCTCCTAAACATTTTTATTCACCATTATGTTCACAAAATAATTCCGTAAAGGACTTTGCATGTAGAATGGACACATGTGTGCAGCTGGACACTCTGACATTTCTAAACCAGAAAAACAATGAAATGTTCTGTAACTAAGTGAGCTGACAGACAAACTGGCTGTTTTCCTGCAGGAGTTTTGATCTTCACTACTTACTTCATGGACAGGGTGACTCTCATGTTGACTGGGACGAACTGGCTGATGGGAACTCTGAAGATGTATTTACCAGGCCTGGAGGAAGCACAGTGGCATCAGTCAGTCCTGTTCTGTCCTGGGTCAGATCTGTACTCAGCACTTCTACTTTTGATACTTAAAGTATTTTGTGTTCATAATACTGAGTCACATTTTCAATGCTGGACTTTGACACTGTACATCTTTTACTTCAGTAAAGAACATGAATACTTCCTCCATCACTTCATCTGACTGACGTACTGCACATAGTGTTCAGCTTCATCATCGTGACGAGACGAGACTGGATTCAAACTGTCTTAACGAGCCCTCAAAGATTCAGACGCAATTTGAACAGTTAGTATTTCTATAATGTGAGATATTAAACGTCAGAAAAGGCTTCAGCCCTTTGTAGCATTCAGATGATAAAGTAATTATGGTATTTTTTTCTGTCTCTCTTCACTTACCCACATTCGTCTCTCAGGCAGTATTTGCTGTCGATCACCTGCCGGTTCTCTTTGATCATGATAGACTGGATGGTGGTGTTTGTCCCTGACAGAGAGACACGATTAAAGAAGGTGTATGAAGGTGTATCACTGCGTCAAGCCTTTCAGTCGTTGAGGTACTAGTTAACACTGAGGCCTCACTATTGGCCCTAAGAGGCTGTGTGTGTTGGACTCTAAGTTTTGACATTTTTAATAATAATAATTCAAATTAGCTCCACCTTTAGCAGCTTCCATATTATAATCCAATGATATATTATATATATTCTGAAATGGGCCACTCTGCCTAATGAGTACTTTTAGTTTTGGTACTTTAAGTATATTTTGATGTGAATACTTTGATGTGAACTTCATCTTGAGAAATAGTAACAGTATTTCTTCACTGTGGTATTGCTACTTTTACTTAAGTAAAAGATTTGAGTACTTCTTCCTGGTTGTCTGGTTAGTAGCTAACATGGAAAAAAAACAGAAAAGTGAGTTTACAGCCTCAGCATCCACCCTTCATGAACAATTCTCAAAGTAAAATTCAGAAGAATCCACCGTCTGTTGGCGAGAGCTGAAGCTGAAGCTGAAGCCACAAGGGGGCGCTAGTCTGTCTCTTAACATCCATTCAATTTAATGATCAGTGAAGGTGTGTGTGTGTCAGTGTGTATGTGAACACTCACAGTCTTTGGCATTTCTCAGTGCGTCATAAATTCTTTTTCTTATTTCTGTAGAGCAAAAACACAGCGAGCGTTGAATCAATCATCACATTTCCTGTTCGTACCGGCAGTAACGACAGCATTTCTGTTTGTATTAATGCGTGTCTTTATATCTACAAGCACTGGACAGTGAGCTGGTCTTACCGGTCATATTAGACTTTTCTGCTCCAGGTAATTCATTGGTGATGTTGGAGGTGGTGCTGCCCCCTGCTGGTGGAGTGCAGCAGTACACCCAATCACAGTGAAGCAGGTCACAGAAGTCCACATCTGGAGGCACGGGGCCAGGTTGACTGGTCGGCGCTGGTAGAGAGAAGTGGGAGTTACCAAATAACTGAGATGTATGTCTTCAGTTAACACTGCTGGTAATATAAGGAAGAACATATCCTAATGCCTGTGAACGTGAACATGAATGGAACAGCAGCTCTTCACATCCTCTATGCAAGTAAGGTGAACGTAAACAGTGTTGTGAGGCTGAGAGTTACCTGTGCTGCTCCAGGCTGTGGTCTGCAGAGGAACCATGCTGCTGTTACTAAGACAGAAAAACAACAATCAGCACAAACGACACCACAACAAACGCTCAAGTGATGCTGTAATTAAGTTGTTATTTTACTGGTAAGCATGAGAACCACACAAATGTCGAAGGCAACGACTAACAAGCTAGCACATATTTTAGCAACACTCAAGATAAAAAGCTTAAAAGGTTTAAAATTCCAGATTGGAGCAATAGTTTATAAATGTGTTGCAATGTGGTTGCTAAGAATCTACCAGGGTGTTACCAGGTGGTTGTGAGGCAACTGTCAGTAGTTTGTAGAATCAATCAATCAAATGTTATTTATAAAGCACATTTTAAATAAGTCAAATAAAATCCAACATGCTTTACAAGCGGCGTTAAAGAATGATGTTAAAAAAATGGATTAAGAGACCGATGCACAGCCAAAACAACCAAAAAGCAACAACAAAAAAAGAAGTTGATTAAATTAGACAAGAATAAAAGATGAGCAGTTAAGATAACAAAAGATAAATAATAAAATATAATACATGCAATAAAAAACAAAGTAAAACAGTAAACTGTGAATAAAATAAAATAGTCAATAATGATCAACAGTAAAAGGTTGATGAAACAGAATAAAGTAAATAAAAAAGTTAATTAGCAAATAAAATAAGTCAAAGTAATAAAACTATAAAATTGTAAACACGACAAAAAAGCCAGACTGAATATGTGGTTTCTGGTTTACATTTAAAAATATAATTACTTTAAATAAATGAATACAAATGATCCAGTGTTACTAGGTAGTTGCCAGACAGCTGTGGTTACTATGATGTTACTGAGTGGCTGCTATGGTGTTACTAAATGTTTGTTCAGAGTCAGTGGTTACAAAGGAAATACTAATGGTAAGATATACTAGATAGTTGTCAAGTGACAAGTTGTGGTTACTAGGATGTTACCAGGGAGTTGGTAGTGTTTTATTGGGTGTTACAAGGGTTACTCCAGTGGTAGTGGTTGCTAAGGTGTCACTTTGGGGTTTCTATGAAACTGTTCATGGTTGAACATTGTGCTCCTAGGTTTCAGCATGGAGATAAAGTGGTTGCTCGGTGTTATTGGGTGATTGCTTGAGTGGGTATCATTTGTGTAATTAAAAAAGAAAGCTTGTTTATTTACCTGCTGCCAGGCAAAACCTCAAAGTTTTCATCCTTCAGATCCAGTAGGTACAGAGCAGTGATAGAGATGATGCTGCACACACACACACACGCACACACACACGCACACACACACACACACACACACACACACACACACACACCATAATTGTTCTGAATTATTTTTCTTTCTTGCTGCAACATATTTTTTCTATGTGGTAAAACAGGAAGTGACATCACGCCTCACCAGAAAGCCATGGTGGCCAGCAGGGCGAAGACGCTGGCCTGGAAGACTTTATGCTGCAGACAGTGGCTGTACTTCTGACTGCAGCCTGCCTTCTGGACTTTCCCAGACTTGTCAGGACTTGGCGCTGTCGACACACTGCTGTGTTTCCTGTGCTTCCTGTTTGAAAAAAAAAACATAAGAATTCCAGCTTTAACTCTGAAACCGCTGGTTTCAAATGTGATTTCCACAGTTTTAAAAAGTTAATGCACTAAAACACAGGTAGTCACAGAAGTTAACAAAAACAAAACAACAAAACAAAAGGGCAGAAAAGTCAAACAGTCCAACAAATGAGCAGATAAATAATCAGCAGCACAGATTCAGAGCCTTCAGAGACTTGGCTGACCTTGAACTGTGATACACTGATAACACAGTGATGCCGCTATTATGCAACACACACACACACACACACACGCGCATACACACGCACACACACACACACACACACTCACACACAGTACTTTTCCATGGTGTTGCTGTACAGAACCACCTGAACTGCGCTCACACACAGAAATGATGGAGTTCTGCTTTTTTAAACAAACTATTCTTGAGTTGAAGATGTCGGCCTGCGGTGGTGTTTCTCTGAATGATCTATGTGATTTGTGCTGTATGTGATGTAGCATGACTGCTCCAACTGAACCTACGAAACAAATCCCTTTTAGTTAAAAATGAGTGAAAAATATTTAGATTTACTGTTTTTTGTATTATCTCTAAAAGAACAAAAAAGTCTCTGAAGATTTAGAGAGAAATCTGAGGAGTTATAATGGGAGCAAAACAGTGGAAATGTTGTAGAGGTGCTTAATAATTTTGGCTTATATATATATATATATTCACAGATAATATGATAATAATAATAAGATTGTGTCATGTGCTATGATTTCAGATCTTTTCATGAGATATTTTCTAACTGTAGCTCAGGCACAGAATGTATTGAAGTAAACCGGACCTCACTACGCTGCATCTGAAGAATCAGAATCAGAACCAGAATCGGCTTTATTGGCCAACTGTGTGCACACACACAAGGAGTTTGACTCTGGTTTAAACATCACACTCAATCAGCGTAGTTGTGTAGGAAGAGTACAGTCATAAAGTGACTGATGGTGAAATTTACAGGTTTTAAAATGTTTAAACTCCTTCAAATAGTGAGCTAAGCACTGGTAACATTGTTAATGTGGCTTTTTGCTTTTGCTTGTTCAGAAAAACTTGTTGTTTGCTGAACATGACCACAAACTACAGCTCCACAACGACCTTTTGTCCACCCCCATAAATGGACAATATAATAATAGTAATAAACTTTATTTGTATAGCAGCTTTCATGCAAGAAATGCTTATCAAAGTGCTTTAAAACAAAGAAAAGAGATGCAGCAAGTGCTTCGCCTAAAAAAAGACAGAATGAACATAAAAACAGGGACAGAGAATTAAAATATGAGAGAATTAAACTGACTTGTTAATAATAGTAAAAATATGATAGAATACGAAAATACAGACAATAATTAACATAAGATGGAAAATAAAACCACTGAATAATAGTAATAAAGTAAATGTTTCCGGCCTGTATCAGGAAGTCTAGCTAGTTAAAGGATAAAGTGAAGAGATAAGTTTTTAGCTTTCTTTTAAATCATCTGAAAAACATCATACTAAAGATGAAAGGATGAACAGATGAATGGATAGAGGTACCCGCTGGAGCGCAGGCTGCCCGTCAGGCTCTTTAGCTTTGCCAGTCTGCGGTTCCAGACCTCCAGCTCTTTAATTCGAGTCTCCAGGTTGTCGGTGAGCTTCGAAAGCTGCTGCACCGCCCCAACGTTCTCCATGAAGATCTGCTCCTGAAGGAGGAGGAAGAGGAGGGAGTCAGGAGGACTGAGCCGTTTCCAGTGAGACCCTGTCTGATGTTCTGATTTAGTCGATAAGCTTTTACATTAGGAAAGGTGGAGATTACCTTGTCCACCATGAGGAAGTTATGAATCCTGTCTCCGTCAGAACAGCTGACGTCTCCGACCTCCTTCACTGCTGACGGCAGCAGCTCCTTCACCTCCTGAGCTATTATACCTGAAATATCATGAGGTCACGTTAGAAGCACACTCACCTGCTACAAAGAATATCTGAGAGTTTCGGTGTTAAAATAACTCTGGAATAATGTGGTCAGTTACCGGTCTGGTGGGTCTGGTCTATTCCCATGGTGGACGCAAACTCGGGTTTATAATCAAACTCAACTATTCTCATCTGAGTGATTCTCTTCAGCTGCTGCTCAGAGTCGACCTGACAAAAAAACAGGGTCAGAAATTGGACTTGCAGTTGCTCATGAAATAACTTAGACCTGGATTAGTTTAATCTGACCACTAGGGGGCACCAAAGCAGGAACTGATCAAATTTCACTTGTTTGATAAAAGAAATTAATTTGCTGTTCTGAGTTTAAACCAGGATCGTGGTTGTGGAGGCGAGTAAATGAATGTACGATGTGATTGATTATCAGTGTTGACGTGAGATGACACCTTTAAAGAACCCCCTCGTTAAACACATGGTCTCTGCTGTATCTTGTGGAGGTGCTCTTTATTTCATTCATTAAGGATTTGAGTCTTACCTCTTGTATATTTTGTTTGGCACGGCAGTCGGACGGCTGCATGATGGCGCCCATCACTTTGGCGTTGCCGCAAACAACTAACGCCTCGTCGGGGGAGTCGGTGTTGATGCCCACTCGGCTTTGGCAGACCACGGCGTCCTGCACCGCCCCGCGCTGCCACAAGGCGTCCCCGTCCATCTCAAACTGGCCAGGGTTGGACGCCTGCGGAGGGGACATGCTGCCGTTTCATAAATAAGACAGAGGTTTTATATGTCTGTTATATGATTCCGGGTTTATCGTTAACTAGTTTAAAGTCAGTGTTGTTACCCTGACGATGATTCTCTCTGACACCAGAGCTGTGAGGAGGAAAGTCTCCCCTCCCTCCACTGCAGCATACAGACCAACCACCATCTGGAAATATCTACAAACACACAATCAACATGTAGCTCTGACTGCTCTCCACTCATTCATTCGTTCATTTATAAACTCACTCACACACCTCTGGTCGGGGTTGGGTTTGCCTTTTTTCCTCATGTTGTTGGCGGTCGTCTCACTGAAGTGCAGCCTGCCGAGCGTTACCTTGGTGATTTTGCCGCTGGGCAGACTGACCCTGGAAGATGGTCATTTATTGTTTTTAAAATGTGCGTTTAAACCACTTGTGCAACTTATTTAAATGCAATGTGAGTACGGAGGACATGCCTGATGCTTCTCCTGGCTTAATGTTGAGGACTGGTTTTTATGCATCTCCCAGTTTTCTTTTGCTACATCTGCACTATGGCCAAGTCTAAAAACTTACACAATCGACATGGTCATCCTGCCAGACAGGTAACACAAGGTCATGTGGTTTTGGACCGAAAATTTTCCATGTAGGAATGGAAAGCTTGACAGGCAAAGCAACAGCAACAATATGCTTTTTTGCCATTGGTCACAAGGGGGCAACAGTGAGCCCATTTTGGCTTAGAATGCAGTAAAGAAGAAAAACATTCATGGAAAAGCCCCATAAAAGTGAGATCTATACTGTATGTCTACAACAGTAGACACTTCCAGGATGATAACTAACTCCTTCAGAACAGCGCACAGTCCCACATGGCGTTAATCATAAAAGTGTGTTGTAGCTTCTAAACAGCTGGTGCAGCTGGTCGTGGTGCGTGTGGGGACGCTTCAGTAGTTTCTTACCGGACCGGGTGGAAGGGCTTCTTGCTGCGGTCGGGCTGAGACTGCTCAATGGTCACCTGGTGGCTCGGAGATTCCATCTGTGAGGAGTGACATACAGGCGTCACACGGAGGAAACGCTGAACGCCCCCTGCTGGTCGATCCGTCCCTGACAACCCCACTGAGTTCAGGACGTTTGAGTTTAGACACATCCTGGACCAACCAGGACCCAGAGCTGAAGCTGATATGGATTTTCAATAATTCTGTTCTATGGATGTATTTTAATTTGTCTTGATTGATTTATTTCTATTTAACGATGAATGTTTCTTCCTTTCATTTCATGAGTGTGGGCAGAAGGCTGGAGGATTCTTGTACGCACCTTGACCCCGAACACTTTTATCTGGAAGTTGTCGACAGCCTGCGGTCCGCTGGGCGTTCTGACGTATTGCGGCTCCGCGGCCACACCGATGTGAATGGTGACCTGGAAGTGATTCTTCTTCTGGCAGACGAAGGCCTCGTCGGCTGCAGAGTAGATGAAGCCTTTATCTGTGTCGACGTGGTAGGCGGGAGGAGACCTGGAAGCACAGAAGGTGCAGGTGACAGGTGTAACTGCCTGAAAGTTCAAATCGCTGATTCAGCTGGTTCTGAACTCACAGTGCCTGGTAGCTGCCGTTGTACAAAGTGCTCCAGTGTTCCGGCCTGTACTCATCCCAGGTCAGCAGCTGGTAGGGTCCCAAACTCAGTCCGCCACCGGCTACACCATTTCCAACACCGCCACCTAGAGTCCCATCACCTTCACTGCAGGAGGCCTCCATTCCTGTCGATAGTTCCTCGGACTCAGACCTCCTCCTCTTCTTTCTGCCTGTGGAGCTGAAGGAGGATGAGACGGATTCAGAGCTTGCAGCCAATCACAGACCATTTTGTCTCTTTATTACCTCATCGTGTCAGGTATAAATACGACTCATAGTTGTAAAATTTGTGGTCTATACAAGAGAGTTGTTGTTTATAACGATTTCCTGGGAAAGAACTAAACCACGTCTGATGTGGGTGACGACACCTGAACCTTAGCAGATGCTGGTCTGTCCTCCACTGGTTCCTGTCCAACCTCAACCTTAGAACGTTCTCCATTGCTTACTCATGATGTAGATCCTTTATAAATACATGAACACGACAGTTTTTTCTTTAAATGCTTATTTGCAAGTATAGTGTTACTCTACATTTTTATTCTGACACCACCCAGCTCATTAAGTGCTGGACGTCCAACAATGTCCTGCAGTTAAGTTGACCTGCAGTGTGAGTGAAGCGTGAAAGAACAAAAGGCTAAAAGACTGACAGTCTGCTCACCAGGTGTGCAGTGTGGGGGCGGAGCCCTGCAGACAGGTTGAAGAGACCATGCCAGGACCAGTGCAGGGTGTGGCGTAGCTGTTCGAGGGGGGCAGTGGCGGGGAAAGAGGTGTTGGAGGGGTGTAAACCTGCGAGCAGCTGTCTGGACTCAGGTGGTGCGTGTGTTCAGGTGAGTGGTGTGTGTGCGGGTGCCGGGGGGCGGGTGAGGTCCCAGACTTGATGTAAGTGTTTGTGAGGCCCAAACTGTGGAGCTGATTGTGGGTCAGCAGCTCATGGTGAGCAGGGGCGGAGCCTCGATCCTTAAAGCGACAGGATGAAGAGGGGGCCGGCCGCTGTGTTGGCTGGAACACTTCCTGCGTGCTCAGCTGGTTGGACCAATAGGGTGGCTCGCAGTGGAGGTCTACCAATCAGAGTAATACAGTGTCAAAACACTCTAAACCAGAGACACAGACGCTGTCATTCATGAAGTTTTCTCTGCTGGAGCTCAGTCACAGCAGAATTTACAGCAAAATTCAACAGAAATCAGTTCATTTCAAAAGAGTGGACACAATCTGTAAAGATTAGATAGATAGATTATTACATTATTAATCTCCAAAGAGAAATTTACATTTACAGAGGCGAAGGGAAAAAACTAAGGAGCTGACAAACAAACATCGTGTTGATCGATCTGACCTTTGAGTCCAAAATTTCGGGAGCTAACATATTAGCTGTGTTGCAGCATTTAATTTGACACAATCCTGCTCTGTTGGAGAATAAACTGCTACACAAAAGAAACGTGTCATTGTTTGCATTCAGTCAGTGACGGAGGTACAACTAATTAACTGTTAATTTTTTTGTCTGGGTAGGGGCTTAGTGGGCTAACTGTTAGCAAGACAGCTAGCTTTGTCAGCTACTTTGGCTTGGCTTTGTCAAACAAACCGACAGCTTTAGGATTTTAAGCATAATGTCTTGAAATAAACTGATAAGATAAATACATTCATACTTTCACTCTGTAGTCATCTCTTATTTTACCAGCACTGTCTACAGTCCAGCAGCCACAGAATGAAAGTAACGTCGCCTCCCTGCTGAAGTCCAGACGACTGATAAACACGTTTCAGCTAAATGTTGTGAACCATCCAGAGAAAACCAGGCAGTCAGATTTCATTACAAGTCTTCCTGCTGTAAACGATCAGTACCTGGAATCTGTGCAGGTGAACAGGCCTCCGAGCTCGAGTCAGGAGGAGACTCAGGGAGCATGCTGGGAAAAAAACAAACAAAATACATGAAGCATAGACAGTGAAGAACACATCACACTGAGGTGTGATAACTGCAAAGGTCTTCAGCTGAAAACTCGCAGACTGGATCTAATTGACTTCAGGGATTCTTTATTTGGATCCCCTTTAGCTCCCACAGAGTGGTCGCTAGTCTCCCTGGGTCCGTACAAAACAACAACAAAACAACAACAAAACAACAACAAAACGAAACAACAACAACAAAACAAACAACAGCAAAACAACAACAACAACAATACAGCAACAAAGAGACAATGATCAAAGTCACATCAGTAAAACAGCAGCATACAAGCTGAAAGATCAGAACATTTGTGAACTGATTGATTACTTGCTTTTTGATTTTCTTCAGTTAATTCAGAGTTTTTTTTGTTGTGTTCAAAGTGTTGTGAAGAGATTTTGTAATAGTTAGTGTTGTATGACACCTCCACCCTTGTTTGAATGGATCCTCTGGTTCTGCAGCTTTCTGTATTTACAGCCGTCACTCAGCTGATAACTAACTGGGTCAGTGCTGTTTGTGTGTGTGTTATATAACAGCGTGTGTGTACAGGAATGATGATGACGAGGTTTCCCCCCATTACCACGACTATTTTCTGTGTGTGTGTGTGTGTGTGAATCTTACAAGCTGCTGGGGTCCATGTCATTACTGAGGTACTGCTCCAGGATGCTCGTATCCACGACAACAGAACTGTCCAACACACCACTGACATCTTGACCTGCACACACACACACACGCACACACACACACGCACACACACACTCTAATGGTGAGTTTGAATGAATAAAAAATAATTCTTATAAAGCCGATAATATATCAATAAATATATACGATACTCATATTGTTGTACATATCATAGAATTACTTGAGCCTCCTTAAGAACAGCTCAAGGACATTTTGATCAAGGACTCTTGGAACCTTCGTAAAAAAGGACTAGAGCCCAACAAGAGATGACTCCAATACCTCAAGGACAACTGGAACCTACTCATAGACCCCTGGACTGTTCTCTTCAGGGACCAACCAAGGGAACCCCACGAAGGTCCACAAAAAACTACCTTTTCAAGGATCCATATATCTTCCCCTATGTACCATGGAGGAGCTTCAAGGACAACTTGAATATCCTCATGAACTTTCTTAAGAACCAGCAGAACCTTCTCTGGGATTCCTGCAAACTCTGCAAGGACGACTTGAACCTCTTCAGGGGCCAGTGGAGCCTCCTTCTCTAGGCACACTAGAATCACTTTAACCTCCCTAAGGAGGAGAACTTGAACCTTCAATAAGAAACTGTTCATGGAACCCTGTACTGTCCTCTTCAAGGACCAATACAACCTTCTCTAGGAGCTGCCCCCCAAGGTCTTCAAGAACTACCTGTACTTTGAGGACTGTTTGAACCTTCTCAAAGGACCCTTGGAACCGCTTCCAGAACCAGTTGAACCCCTAAAGGCCACATAAAGTGATACCTGGATCCTCCTCAGGAACCAAAGAACCACTAGAACCTATTTCACCTTCTGAAGGACTCCTGGGAACTGAATGGCCAATAATTCCTCATTAAAAAACATTTAAGGTCCGTATGAAGACACTGAAATTTATCAGAATGGTCGACCATCTTCAGTGGAATCACCAGCAGGAGACATGGTGTCATGAGGAAGATGACATGTAACAGCTCACCACTGAAGAACTGCTGCAGCGCCTCGTTCTCTCCCAGGACCTGGAGTGGCAGCCGGGGTGCACCGGGCTCCATGATGCCCAGCAGGGGGCGCTGCAGCCGGGGAGTGAGGAGGGCTCAGGAGGGCCCCTGCTGGAGCTGCTGCTGCTGGGCCGGAGACAGACACTGAATCAATAAATATATAGAACTGACAGACAAGTTCACTCTCTACAATGTTCATTGTTTTTCTCTTTTATTTCTATTTCTGCTACTTTCTATTTCCACCTCTACATTTTGTCCATGTCATTTTCTGTTTCTACTTTTACATTTCCGAGGAAAATTTCACTTTTTGCTCTTTGGGATATTTGAATCCCAAATAGATCAATTTATCCAATATTCCACGAAACCTCAATGATTAGAGAAAAATTCAAAAGATAAAAAAAAAATCTGTGTCAGAATTTCATTTTTTCTTCTTTCATCTCTCATTAATTATCTCATGACCCCCAGGTTTTATCTTGTGACCCTTTGAAGGGGACTCGCACCGAGGTTGGGAACCACTGGACTAAACTACAAAACAAGCTCCACTGACTGCCACTCGTGCAATGACTCATCAGTATTAATAATCAAATAATATTAAATGTGACGGTATATAATTCACCATTAATACGTCTGTACTTTTATTTTGAAAAGATTTGAAATGAATGACTTTTACTTTGTACTTTGTGGTTTTGGTACTTTTTCTCAAATTAAATATCTGAGAACTACGTACATCATTGGCTATATGTTGAGATCAAAGGTGTGATGGTGGAGTAAGCAGACAAGTTTATGATCAAATAAAGTTTGATACTGATGCAGAGTTCAAGGTTTAGACCTCTGACTAAAGATCAAAGCTTAACCTTGAACCTGATAATTAATTTACGTCATTTATGGGGCTTTGTTTTCTGATAATTTCCCAAGAAAGAACTATTTTATCATTTGTTAATAATTGCAGGGGAATCTGAGCTATTGTTTAATTTGTACGCTTTCTTTTAGTTCCAGTTGTTGGTGTAAACTTCTTTTAATAAAAGCAGGAGAAATGTAAAATTTGTCTTTCTGTTTCTGTAGTTGTGCAGAAGGAAAACAACTGAACGAATGATAACATTTTACAAACGAATAATTAACAATAATTGATGTTGACTTATTTGTTTAAATTAATTTTCTATTTTTTTAAGGAAATTCTTCCAAAAATCAGCTACCAACTATAAAACCATAATATTCTTTCTTAAGTATTTTATAAAAACATAAAGAAATAAAGTTGTACTTATTATGTGCAAAATAAATAAATCTGTTTCTCTTCAATGGTACCAAACTGCAAAATACAACTTTCTGGGAAATTATTAGGAAATTACAACATCTTTAAAACAAGTTGTTGCCTCAATTGAATGAATAAAATTAATATTTGTTGAATCTCAGTTTATAGATGCCATTGTTACATCTAATATCAGTAATATAAAATCAGTTGGCTTCCAGGTCAGAGGTCAAACCAGCAGAACCTTATTTTACGCTCGATGGTGATGTGATGTTGCAGCCTTAAAAACATGAAATCTTGGGTTTGAACATTTTACCATCATGGAAATTTACTGATAAACAAGTAAAGAAAATCTACGACTGTGAAGAAAAACGTGTTTGTGTAACTTTGAAGCTGCTTAACAGGAAATTTATGCAGGAGTTAAAGTGAAGAAGCTGCAGGACAACTTTGTTTTTGTTTTTGGTTTGGGGCTTTTGGCTAAAGATGAATTATTCCTGTTTTAGGACATTAATCACATCATGAACAAATGTTGTCATCATCTTCTTGCTATAATTCTGATCGCATCATATTTCATAGATCGAACAGTTTGAATAATATTTGAGTGTAAAGTGGGTAATAATCAGTAGAGTCTACAGTGGTGGACGTCTCATCCATCCTTTATCTATAACCACTTCTCCTTTGGAGGGTCGTTGGGGGCTGACCTTGGAGAGAGGGGGGGTACGCCATGACCAGTCCATCACAGGGCTGACACACAAACAGCCATTCACACAAATTCACAGCTACAATTCAGAGTCAGCGATTAACCTGCAGGTGTTTGGATCATCGGAGGAAGCAGCCACGCAGACGCACACGGCACAGTGACAGCAGTAAAAGGTCAGTAGTACTGTCAGCTTCATCCTTCACGGAGTTTAAATCTTATAGTCTAAAAGCCTTCTCCCCTTTTCATGTAATCTCGTTTTTATGGTCCTTGTATTTTCCTTATTTTTGCTCGTTTTGTTTATTTTATTTTTTCTCTGTAAAGCACTTCGCAGATTTGTTAAGAAACAAATTATACAAATAAAGTTATTCATTCAAGTGGGTCTCTAAGGCAGATTAAACCTGCTGGTTCTGGTTCAGTTTCCATTTCTTTTAATTCAACAGTTTACGCAGAATTCACAAAGTACCACCAGGATTTTACTCCTGACAGACTTTGAAGCTTCATGTTGGAAAGTACAGAACATAAAACTGAACTCCACAAATGAAACATGAAAAATACTAAAATGTTTTGGGACATTTCTGAAATCCTGACTATGACCTGTGTGCAACACGTCCCTGCAGCTTGTTGTCCTCACAGGGAGCTGGTCTCCTGCAGGAAGCTTTGCTTTAGTCCAGTCTCATTTTGAAAAATCTAATTAAGCACATGTGACACTGACGAGGCTGCAAACAAAGGACGAAGAACCAAAGCATGTGGTCTGATTTCTGCTTTTCAAACACACACAGCAGCTCAGATCTGCCGCTCAGACATGTTGGTTCAAACATACCTGTCTTGTCTTTCCAAGATGGCCGCCAGTCGCTCAGCGGTGATTTCTTTGTTTGTCCGTCCGGCTCGTCCTCAGGTGTAATCCATCTGTGAGGGCGGATTCACACTCAGATGTTACACACAGTTTGTCGGATCTTCTTCTGTGGTTTAAGTGAAGAGAAATACTTCCTTTTAGGTTCCAGTTCTTCTTCTTGATGTTTGAGACGTCTGTGGATCGTCTCTGTCCGCCACCTGAACTTTGAGCTTTGAACAGGAAACAGTAAACGATGTTCACACACCTGACGCAGGCTTATAACACACCTGTGTGTGTGTGTGTGTGTGTGTGTGTGTGTGTGTGACAAAGCCATAAACCAGTGCACACACACTTATATCGCTATACTTGTGAGGGCCCTCATTGACTTTCATTTATTGCCCAGCCTTTAACCTTTAAACCTAATAAATAACGTAATTAGATTTCGCAGATAGTAATACATAAGTAATAATCATCAAATAAAATAATGCACACTGATGTGAGTCATTCTGTTGCCTAGTGAGTACTTTTACTGTTTTACTTTGTATACAGTTTGCTGCTAATACTTAAAAGATTTTCAGTGCAAGACTTTTATCTCATTTTTTAGCTAGCATTAGCTTGCTAACATATGACCAGTTCAGAGTGATGAGCAAAAGAAGTAATGTTAACATGGAGACTTTAAATTACATTTCACAAATAAAACACAACCGTAAATTATGAAACAAGAAGACAAGACCATTTGGCAAAATAAATATATGTCAGTTAGCTAGCTAGCATAATCAGATATTTCCTACTCATTATAAACAGGATGGATATTTGTAACACTGACACAGACAAAAATAATACCTACATTTCCAAAATATAGAGCTAGCTAGCTTGTAATGCTGTCGCACATAGCCGATTCCTCCTGATTGGACGATGCTAACATTCCAGATAGTTCCTACCAACTGATTTAGTTCGATGTTACTGAAGTCTTCACCAGCTATGATATTTCATAAGTTTCAATGGTGCAACTTGATATAGAAACTAATTAAATTCTTAAAGCTAATTAAGAATTTAGTTATGAATGATTTATGAATTGCTGGTGCAACACAACCCAGGATCCAGTTGCATAATTACCTCTTAAATTCAGGCTTAGAGTGATTATAATTGAGTTACATGTTTACTGAATGGAGATTTACACATTGCTAATTTAAAAACTGTTTACACCACACCAAGAAATTCTAGCATAGTGACTAACTAGCTAGTTGTTGCTAAATATTTATGCCTATTAACTGCTGGGTGTAACTGTTACTGAGCTAACAGAACCAACTATCAACGCCAACGTTAGCTTGCTAATATACAGTACGAGAAGAGTAAAATATGGGCGACATATCTGTCCTGACATTTGATCCCCTGCTGTTTGACAATTTTGCTAACTGAGAGGATTTTAAATTACATTTAACAAAAACCGCACGACAGTAACATCAAACTACAAAATATTATCCTAGCTACGTTTCACCCAATGACCTAGCTAATAACGTCAGTTAGTGTTAGCTAGGCTAGCATAATCTGATATTTCCCACTAATTCTAAAACGCATGCTCTACATCTGAAACCTTCATGTTTTCCATGTATAGATATAAACAAAGTAATACTTACATTTATAACAAATTAGCAGCTTTCTTTTATATTTTGCCCCCTTAAACAATAATTTTGGCTGTTTTTGTACAGCCGTAAGTTAGCTTGTCATGCTAACGTGACTTCCTGTGTAGCCGTGTAATTGATTATTTTGATTGGACAGTGTTCATACAGTATGCTGTCTAGCAACTGATTGAAGGTATTTACTAGATAATACTGTCATTGAGTTTTAAAGTTACAGCCCAGTGATGTAGTTTTGCTTTTCCAAGTTCTCACGAGAGACTAATTACTACTTTTTTTTTTAATGCAAATCAATATCATCAACCCTCCCTGCTTGGTAAACACCATTTGATGGAAAGACAAATGATCCTAAACTGACCTATCTATCTATCTATCTATCTATCTATCTATCTATCTATCTATCTATCTATCTATCTATCTGCTGGTCATCTAAACAATGTGTGGTATCATCATGTGGCCAGCAGGTGGCAGTACAGACTTTTTAAAGAGTGACTGTGGATTTGAGTTCATTTCTTTCTTTCTGTCATTGACATGAATCGTAAAAACCTGTTGCCACCAAATGGCAGTGAGCAAGAATCCAAGTAAAGTAAAGTCATTGAATCTAGTGTAAAAGTATTGGAAATAGTGTCTATCTTTTACTAAGCATTAGTGTCAGATCAAATAAATATATTTAAGCATAAAAATAAAATGCATTTCCAGGTTCCAAGATCAGCTGAGTCTGTCTGTCTGTCCAGCAGATGGTGCTACAGGGCAGCAGTCCCGTCAAACGTGTCCTCATGTTAGGTGAGGGATGAGCGGTGGTGGAACAAGTCCTCAGATCTTTTACTTAAGAGTTAATATGACGATGTAAAATACTCCATCATCAGCGTCTCCTGCATGACTCTATGTGACATGACTAGACTGTTAGCACTGATAGACTGACTTTATATACAGCACAGTCAAAGGCCACAAGATAAACCAGAGGGGTCATGAGATGATTCATGACTTTTCTCAAGTCAAGTTGCCTTCAAACCTGAGTTCAGGTCTGGACAAGATGATGGTTTAAAGAGAACAACACGGACTCTTGGTCAGTGGGCAACGAGATGCCGACAGTTGTTTGCCATGTTGAAGTTACACACTTTATTGACCAAACTGTGTACTTTGACAACCTTCTTCCTTTCTTTTGGTCCAACAGAATAACGTGGAGATAAAAGGTTCCGACCAACAGAGTTGAATTGAATTCCTGGCAGCGTGAGAAGGCTTTAAAACAGCTTGTAGATGTTTTATGTTGGGAAATGAAATGGCAATGCTTCAATTTACGAGCCCATAAATTTCTTACTTTGTAATCTGGTGCTAATTATACAGAAAACAGAGACAAACTTCATCATAAACTATTGTTGATTTCCAGATGAATTTCTTCAAAGAGCTGCTCCATGTGACTGAAATGTACAGGAAATGAACTGAGCAGCTAAATGTAAAAGAAAAAATGAAAACTTCCAAATTATTAAAACCGTTTTTAATAATTTCTTAAGAAAAAACATGTGTCGTCTTTGGCGTTTAAATAAAAGACTAACACAAAGTCACTTACATAAACAGTCCTTTGAATTACCGAACAGTGTTTTCTGCAGCCGACAGTTTTTAATATTTCTGTATTTTATCGTGTTTCTGTGACCTCTGACCTCTCTGAATGAGTGAAACATAAAAATAATTCCTGTTTCACAATAACTCTTCTGTCCACTCTTATCTAATCATTATCATACTCACACACTCCATTGTCTTTCTTATCTGTATTGCATTTCTTATCAGTGACCTGGATCCCAGATCACAGCAACAACAGTGCTACGATGCCAAACGGCTGCATTACGATTACTGTTTCAGTCACTTCAGCTTCTCAGATGTGAAGACTTGCTTCTTTTCCTTCGAATGATTTGAATGTATTTGTAGAAATAGTTTAAAATGAGCTTCACCTCGACCAACTACAACAGAGAGGCCACTTTCTGCAGCCATAGAAGAAGAACAGACTGTTGAATCTCTCCTGGTTCATGTAAAAGTCACACAGCGAGATTCTCCAAACACAGAAGAAACTTTAAATGAAATGAAATCAAAAATAGCAAACAATGACTCAGAGCGCTGGCTTTTCATTACTTGTTCTGGGTAATTGTGCGATTGCTTTAGTATAAATTCAGTATGACTCACCTCGGCCTCATTTTGTTCTCCTGTTCTTCACAAAGTTCAGGCTTCAATCAAAAACACATTTTCTTTAGTAGGAACAGAATGAATATCAGCTCTGCGTCACGATTAGCTGCGTGTCAACTGTAACGTAACAACAAGCTAATTGAATTACTGTGTTAGCTTTCTCCTCGCTGGCAGATGACTCACTGATGACGGAAATATTGCAGTTTGTTCTTCTTTGTGAACCAGGACTCTTCTGCACCTGATCCTGGTTTCTGATCACTGTCTGCACAGGTGATGTAGTGCTTAGTAACACTGTAGTGACTAATCTGCACAGCTGAACTGGAAGTGACAGGAAGTGGTAGTGGAGGAAATATTTTACTTAAGTAAAAGTACTAGTACCACGCTGTAAAATGCCTCATTAGAAGTAGTCCTGCATTTAAAATGTTGCTTAAGTTAAAGTAAGTATAATCAGGAAAATGTACTTAAAGTATTCAAAGTAAAAGTACTCAACGCAGAGTACCAGGGAGCTTTAGAGACGCTGGTAGGTGGAATTTGTTACCTTTGGACAGAACCAGGCTAGCTGTTTGCCCTTGTTTCTAGTCTTTATGCTAAGCTAACTGGCTGGAGGCTGAAGCTTCATATTTACAGACCATAGACTGTTTAATAAATAGTGGTTGTAACCACGGTGAGGTCACCTGTTGGTTTGTGGACTGCAGCTTTGAAGCATCAAGTTTGGCCATCTTGTTTTTTTTGGAACCAGAAGTGACCATATTTGGATGAGAGGGTGGAGCTCAGGAGGATACGCATTGCTATGCCTCTATCCCGATTGGATCTGAGTGTAAACACATGGACACGCCGTGGTAGCGACTTGTCAGTCAAAAGGTAGCCACCTCCTAAAGCAAACCCTGCTTGATCTATTTTACTCTGAACGGGACCATAATTTACTAAAAGAACATCCTGCTGCACTGAAGAAGACTTGAAACTATTGATTTAGACCATAAACTCATCAGGAAGCTGTTCACTGAGGTAGTGAATCAAGTGAGAAGTAGAGTTGTTTTCCCATAAGCTTCCATACAACCTACTTCTTTTTGCAGCCAGTGGAGTCGCCCTCTGATGGCCATTAAAAAGGATGCAGTTTTAAGGCACTTCAGCGTTGGCTACACTTTTCAGACCCAGAAGCTCCTGCACTCTGCCTACATTACCCAGAATGCAACTCAGGTACCAACAGATTCAGGTGTGTTGTGCTAGCAGCACAGCAGCTAATGTGGCCTGTAGCCTACAGAGCACTTATAGTTGTAGTATTCTTCTTCTACTTTTACTTCCTCATATGAGGAACCACAGTGTGACTGAGTCTGGTGGAACAGAAGCTACGAATGCTCATTGATGACTCTTATAAATATCCTCAGACATGTCTCAGTCTCTGCTGATGTGGATCGATGAGTTCTCGCCTCTCCTGTCACAACAGAAACTGCTCGGCTCTTAATGCTGCTGTGGATCATTGTGTAATTGGTTCAATTCAAACCTTTATTTTAGCCTGAACGAGTCACAGCAGTGAATTATGACGATATGGATGAATCATAACACGTACAAAGACTCGTCCGAGCAGTTCATGGTGGTGGTTTTACATGCTGAACGTCACAAACTAAACCTTCACTCTGGAAGCTGCAATAACACCAAACATTCACATATTTTACATGTTTACAACAGAAACAAATAAAGGTTGAGTCGCTCTGATTTTAACAACTTATATTTTTACTGTTACACATTTGAAGTGCTGATCACAGAAAGTGCAGCAGTTAAACTGTTGCACCTAACGACATTCAAACAAGCAATGCTTTTTTTTTTGAGTTTCCATGGCTGCAGCTGTGGGAGGAGCCAGAAAACTAGACTCCACCCCCGACTAGTCAACGTGAAAGCTTAGTTACACCTGATAGGTTACAAATTAAACATGCAACACCGTAAACATGCTTTTACAAATACAAATTCACAAAAACACTTTTTTTTCCCCAAATGAGTCATTAAAAATGTCTTCCTCAGAGGATGAGGTTTGCTCAGTTGTCACGGAGACAGACGAGTTGCTGTCACTTGGTGTCGTCCTGTATTTATCAGGATCTGGATGATGCTCGTGCAACATGTTCGTGAAGGATTATCAGTTCAGCAGAATCTTCACACTCATGCAGGAGGAAAAATTTGACATTTTACAACAAAACAAAAACATCGAGAATGTGTCTGATCTCAAACAAGCAAAGTGTAAATGCATCAAAAAAGAATCAAAGTGAAAGTCCTGCATTCATATGTTTTACAGTAAAGTACAGTAAAAGTACAAAAGTATTAGTATCAACATATACTCAAAGAACCAAAAGTAAAAGTACTCATTATGCAGAATGTCCCATTTCAAAATGATATATATTATTGGATTAGAATTAAATAATGTGTTAGTCACTTTAATGTTACAGCTGGTAAAGGTGGAGCTAATTTTTATATCTGGACAGCTTCTGAATTTCCCCCCAGGGATCAAAACTTTCTTCATCTAAAATATTACATCGTGTATTTTGTATTATTAATCAGAATCTGCAAAGTAACTAAAGTGATTAAATAAATGTAGAGAACTAAAAAGTACAAAGTTTCCCTCTGACATGAAGTTAAAGCAGCAGAAAAGAGAAAATCTGAAACTTCTTCAGCTGCTGCTAATTTGAATACAGTTTTGGAGATAACAGCGCCACCCTCTGGACTGGAGGGTTTCCAACCAGATTTACATTTAGCACGAGAAAACCAAGACGGATTTCTTATCCGGCTCACCGAGACACGTGTGTGTGACTAAATGTAAGTGAAAGTGTATGAAATCATATCTGGATTTAATCTGGATCTGAGACACTTGAAATGAGAAGTGTAAACGGGGCCAGAAGCTATGTACAAACATTAGAAACATTATTCAGCAAACTTCTCACAGTCTACACGATAAGGAAAGTAGGATTGTCACAGTGGCCTGTATTTACAATAATATGTACACACATTTACTGTTCACACACACACACACACACACACACACACACACACAGCTGTGTTTACATCATCCACTTTTGGGGGTATTACATAGACTGACATTCATTTCATGCAGACTAACTCTAACCCTGAACACAATTCTTCACCTCAAAACTAAATGATTCACCTTATGGGGGCTTTCATTTTGCCCCCCACCCCCGAAACTGAGAGAAAAACGATGCATTTTCAGTTCATGACTGGTGGATCTGGAGACATTTGGTGTTATTTGTTGTACTACAGAAAATAATTCTTTGAAGGAGCCACTTGTGTTTCTTCACTGGTCGTCCTGCAGCAGCTGAACATGAGCTTCTTCAGTTCAGGTCTTTAATCCTGTTTGTCTTCTGGTTCCTGTTCTCAGTTTGTCGGATCGACTCCGTGACAAAACTCACACAGACGCTGCACTTTTCACACACGCTCGCAAAGACATATTAGCTGTGGACACACACACACACGCACATAATGCTCAGCAGCATTTGGTAGAACATTTGGTGGAGTGCTCGGTAACACAATGCTGCAAATCGTGACATATCTCAAAATAATATGCTCATAATGTCTGAGTGTGTGTGTGTGTGTGTGTCCTCTAGCATAAAGCCTCGGATCAACCAATCAGAGAGTGGACGATTTTAAAGTCCTGCACAGGGCAAAGTTCTGCTTCTTCTTCTTTTATCATTTATTTGATTTACTGGTCGTTTTGCAGCAGAAAAAAACAAAGATTGTAGAGAGAAAGCTGGAGCTTCACCTTCATGCACCTTCACCATCCTCTGCTACATTTGCTACCACACAGTCCCATCAGTCTGCAGTGTGTGTGTGTGTGTGTGTGTGTGTTTGAAGTCCAAAATGAAGTCTTTGACTCACCTGCCAAAAGTCCAGGTAGCGCCCCCTACAGGCTGCACTGTTCATTACTGCCACATAGTAACAGCTACTGATGACTTCTTAGCTAGAAATGTAAAGCCTGTCCTGAGGGTGGCGCTAGAGGAAAAACACAACATGAGCGTTTAGATTCAAATGTTGTCGCCCATCAAGTGCCCGATAGTGACCAGTGTGTGGCCTCATTAACCTGTTATTAATATTTGTTTTTGGATCCCTACTGACCAACCCAAGTCTTAAAACCTGTTTTTTTAACACAGCCCTCCCGTGACAGGAAACAGCCAGGAGATGAATCCAGCACACACTCACTAGTTCCAGTTGGAGTCTGGTCTGCGAGTCAGCCCCTCTGCGTCTGTCACCTCTCAACAGTTTCCTACAGAATAAAGGAAGAAACCCCCCCCCCCCCCCCCCCGAAGAGACCACAGACTGAGTGTAACCAGTGAGTTCAGGTGAGAGTCATGAAGTGGCCTTTGGCAGGTGAGAACTTTAGACCTCGTGTGTTTGTGTCAGTCTAGTGATGAGGAACAACAAACGCCACCGAGTGTTGTGTCTCACTCCTTCCTCTTCCTCTCTCCCCCTCTTCTTCCTCCTTCATGCCTCCGACTGCTACCAGCGCCTGCGTCGAGTCACAAGACTGTTTCTCCGCATCCTCGTCGTACGCTAAATCCATCGCGTTCGGCCTTGATCTTCCTCCAGCTCCTCTTCCTCCCCCCCTGCCAAGTCTGGGTAAGCCCACGGCCCCGCAGGTGCGTTTGGCGAGCGCCGCCAGCTCCTGCCGGGCGAGCGGGTTGAAGAGGATGTAGAGAAGTGGGTTGACGCAGGACGGCAGCGGAGCCACGAGCAGCAGTACCCCCTTCGCTGCCTCCGGCCCGGCGGCGGAGAGACGAAGCAGGGAGGAGAAGGAGAGGAAGGCGACAGGGAGGTAGAGGAGGCAGTCTGAGAAGAGCAGCCAGGCGACATGTCGAGTCAACGCCACCTCCTCTTCAGTGGTAGGCGGAGCCTTGTGGGCCCGACAGTAGAGGCGAGTGTAGGCGGCCGTCATGAGGAGGAAACACAATGAGTCGAGGAGCACCAGGGAGACGGTGAAGGCCAGGGAGGAGGAGGATGAGGAGGAAGGCAGCGGCAAACAGAGGGAGGTGCTACTGTGTCCGGCCACCAGGGGGGGCAGTGTGACGGCCAGGCCCAACAGGAAACACAGACAGACGGCCAGACGGATGGAGAGCCGTGATGAGGAGCGACCTGGAGAGGAAGAAGAGTGAAATCAGAAACTAAGGAAAACTCTCCAGATCTGTGTGTGTGTGTGCGTGTGTGTGTGTGTGTGTGTTCTTCACACCATTGTGTCCGTCAGTTTTGTGACGGCGTGCGGTGGCGGCGGCCACACATCGCTCCAGAGCTGCGACGGTGAGCAGGAAGAGGCCCGTCTGCGACGCAAATACACACAGGAAGCCACTGAGCCGACACAGGAAGCTGCTCTCCCACCTCGCCCCGTACCTGCAACACCAAGAGATACGGGACTCTTATTTTGAAATGTCTTCTTTTAAGTCCTTTAATAACCTTTTTACCATTGTCATTATATATCAAAGGAGATCAGTTTTGAGAACTAACCTTTATACTTTGGACACACCACAGCTCCAGGAAACAGATACTAAACAGACTCTGTGGTGAGATCATTTATCTAACTGCTGTTTCCAATGTGAACTCTTTAAATTGTTCAGAAAGACGGAAAAAAAACTCCATAATTTTTAGAGTTTAGCAATTTCACAGTCCCCACAAACCACAAACCAGTTTCCAGGAGCCAAAGCATTGTTAGAGTCCCCACAACCCCCAGAGTCCCCCATAACCTCTAGAGTTATCAGAGCTCCCAGAGTCCCTACAAACCACATTATTCTTAACTTCTAGAGTAAACAGAGCTTCAACACCCCCCCACGGGGATCCACAGGGTGCCTCTCATTTGGCTTTGTACCTCCAGAAGCTGCCAAACGTCCAGGCGTCCACCGCCGCCAACCAGCCGCTCCACACTCCCATCAGGCCGTTCACCAGGGCCAGCAGACCAATCAGCAGCTTGGGCGGTGTCAATGGCGTGGCCGGGGAAAAGAAAACTGACAAGACGACCAGGCTGTTGCTGACCAATGAGAGCGCAGCGATGAGCCACACCCCTCCACGGATCAACCAGCTGCCGAGCAGACGGAGGCAGGGGCGGAATGGGCCTGGAGGACGATCAAACCAAATATCACTTCACTTTACAATCAATAAATACATCATCATACTTAAAATTCAGGTATTAGATGTAAATTGAGTAGAACTGATAATGTATTAAAGCACTGCTGCATCAACCTGTGAGCAGCACCTGCAGCGGTTGAACTCGTGTGTTACCTGGTGCAGGGCTGCAGTGGACAGACTGTTGAAGTTTGGGTTCATCTTCAAACTCCATCAGAAAATCCTCCCAGTCCTGATCTACTGCAACGACACAGCAAGGAGAGCAGAGCATCAGTCTCCACAGACTTTTACTTTGAAATATCACTCATCTGCTCATATTACACTGTTATTAATTCTTCATAGTTAGGTCTCCAGTTTCATGTTGGTTGCTGCTAATTAAAGGCAATGAGCTGCGTGTCGTCCCTCCACCAGCAGACAGTGATATCATGAACCTCGTCACAGTTTAAAAGTGCTGTAAGACAAACTAATATTTACTACAATATGTTTATGTTATTTCATTGAATGGATCGGTGCCAATATTGTGTGCACAAAAATAAAATCTCTTATTGATTATGGCAAATACAGTATATTATATATGTGGCCTTTGTTAGGCGAGAACACATGAGCATAAACACACACACACACACACACACACACACACACATATATACTGTATATATATATACATATATATAAAGTGGAAACAGGAAATGTGTTATGTAACTCACACTGTGGCCCCTGGGAGCCACTAGCCAGGCCTTACACTGTTAGCTGCTAATGCTGCGTCTGACTCCCAGCAGAACTGGTGTATCAGAAGTGGATAATCAAACTTTGAGCCATTTGTATCTTTAAATTGGGTGTTTATATTGGAAACAAAGCTCAGTTTGTCTTCGATGTGATGGTGTGTGTCTGGTGTCACCTTGGCTGGAGAGGACGGAGGTCTCTTTCCCAGTCGAGTCCGCCGCCTCCTCTCTCTCCCAGGACGGACCTCCTCCTCCTCCTCCTCCTCTCCTCTCACAGGAGACGAAGGCACAGCACTGGAAGGCGTAAGGAAGCTCCATCACCCTGAACACACACACAAAGACACTTTTACATCTTTGTTATTTAAGAGCATTTAATTTCCAGCGGTGTCAAAACACGCTCAGATAAATCAACTTTGTTTCACCTGCAGTTCAGGTCCTATAGACATAATGGAGACCGATGAGATGTGAGGACTGTGTGTGTGTGTGTGTGTGCGTGTGTGTGTGTGTGTGAGAGAGAGAGAGACACCTAAACACTCCTAATCTGTTGTAAAATGTCTGTAAATTCAAATAATTTTCAGTTAAAAAGAGATTCTGTTAAATCACAGCAGCCATGCTTGGAGTCATTCTCTGTATTCTGACCTTCTTCCAGCCAATCAAAATCCAGAGGAACACCTCCGTGAACCAGTGATGTCATCCCCCCTCCAGCATCACAGCAGGTGTTTTGTTTGGTATTTCATGTTTCAGTTGTGGTAAGTGAGCCGTGGATAAACTGGAGTCTACAAAAATGCTTTCATTTGGTGTGTGTGTGTGTGTGTGTGTGTGTTCACCTAACTCTGGGCAGGTCCTCTGGAGGTATTAACTCCATCAGCTGTGTGTTTCCAGCCAATCGCAGGTGAGTTAAACCATGCAGACCAACCAGAGGCAGAGAAGACAGCTGATTGGACGACAGGTCGCTGCGGAGAGAGGTAGGTTTCCATGACTCCCGTCACTTTGGGTACATGTCACGTCTCTTGTCAAAGCTCGTATTTCTGCTCTGAGGTGCGAGGACACACATGAGCAGCCTACACACCCCCTTATTGGATATCAGTTATTGATTGGACAGTGCAGCTGATCAGACTGATCTGATCACATCATCACAGTGACGACTAATAACAGATTAAACTGTATCACTCTTTCATGTCACAAATAATCTGTATTAACTGATTAACAGGAGAAAGATTTTTCTTTTCATCATTATTTCCTCCATTAACTTTTATTATGGACACGGTTAAAGTCAGTCATATTTCCTCATTTCCTCACATGGTTTCCTGCATCCTTGTACCCTTAAACTGCGACACGTTAGCTGCAGGGGCCGGGGATCGAACCGCCGACCTGCTGCTGACCGGACGACTGCTCCACCTCCCACAGCTGAAACGGCAGCTAGCAGCAGTTATAGTAGCAGAATCCCTTTATTAATCATGAGTTACTATAAAAGTTATTATTTATCTGAGGCTAACAGCGTAGAGCTTCTCTCATTCTGGTTACTGGCACCATCAAAGCACACCACACGCTCGATGTATCCCACCTGTCTTACATCAGTGCAAAACCCAAGCTGCCTGCAGTCTAACATGACAAACTGGATTTCACAAGCCTAAATCCAGAGCTCTGAGCAGCTCAACAGATGCTAACAGCTAATTCTACGCTGTGAGCTAACAGGGAGCTTCCCTTCATGACAGACTGAATGTTTTTTTCGGGATTCCTACATTTTAGGGCACTTTAAGGCTTGTTTGTCTCAGAGATGACTAACATCTACAGACTTTCCCTGGATTCACCTGAGATTTCCTTAACACACCTGAATTTTCTCAAAAACCAATGAAGACCCACATGAGAATTTGTCATGTTCAGGGATTTAGTTTGTGTTGTTCGCTTGTGTGTTGTGGCTCTGAGGTCAGCCTGGAGGATTTCACTCAAAACAAACACCTCGGCAGCTCTTTTCCCTTCGCTGGTTTTCAGTGGAAATCCACTGGTACCGAGGCTTGTTTTGTCACAACCAGTGAAGACGCTTTGAGGTTACTCACAGTTTGGTCAGAGCGGGCAGAGCAGAGAAAGAGTTCGGCCTCACTGATGACAGTCTGTTCCACGATAAATCGCTGCAGAGAGAGACGGAGTTACTTCTCACAGCCAGTTTCAGTTTGTTTAATCTCTCAGTAACCTCTGCGTGCTGACCTCATATTTGCTGTTACAGGCACGTTAACATGGATTAAACAGCAAAAGCATCACGAGTTCTCATTTAACAGCCAGTCTTTGTTTATAATCCCAGGATGAAAGAAAGTGTGTGTATATTATAATACTCTTAGGTCTATAATACCATAATAACATAAGTCATAATGTTCAGAAAGGCATGACAGAGAACGGCGAAGTAAAACAGAGCAGACCTTAACTTTATGTTACCTGAATATTGTGATCGCCTCCAAATGTTTTGTTGAAAAGGAAATTTAACTGTTGTGAAGTCTGACATTATAGTTTAAATGATAGTTGAACCACATTAGTAACTCTGCAGATTCACATTATTAATACAAAATATGAATAAACTATTAAATGATGATGTTTTAGTAAAGTGATGAACACATTAATGCATCAGTAAACATTAACATCATTCTGAAATGGGCCATTCTGTGTAATGAGTACTTTTACTTTACTTGCTTACTTATACTTTAAGTATATTTTGATGCAAACACTGCAATTCTACTTAAAAGCAATGTTGATTATAGGACTTTTAGTGGTAACGGAGTATTTCTTCTTTTACTTAAGTATCCGTTGCAGTATTTCTGTGTAGATTTCTGACTTGGAGCCAAACTGTGGGATCATACCTGTCCCATCAACAAGCAGACCACCTGGATCTCTGTGTGTTTCCATTTGGAAGTATTTAAAGAGGGCATCTCTGGATCACTGCTCAGGATCTCCAGCCTAATTAAACCTGCATACTGAGTGTGTGTGTGTGTGTGTGTGTGTGTGTTCTTACAGAGAGCGTAGCGACATCAGACCGTGGAAGGTGTTCTCCTCCAGTTCCTCTATCTCATTATGGTGTAGATCACTGCAACACACACACACACACACACACACACACATACATATTTCCATTACATCACATTTATCAATCTGTTGTACATCAGTTTTGTTTCTGACTGATCTGATTGGTCAAACATAGACTACAATGGAGCTAATCATTCCCATAATTCACAGCTGGCTGTACTTTATTGGTTGCTATGGTAACTGTTAAGAACACAGAGACTGTGAAGCAGATCAGTTGACTGTACCTGACCCAAAGGGAACCTGAGATTGAGAAAGTTTCTGATGCAGTAAGTGTCAAATGAAAAACTAACGAAATAAAATGAATAAAACTCACATCTTCTGAACGCTCTCACAGCCAGAGAAACTGGGAAGAGTCTGGATCTGATTATAGGAGAGATCACTGCAGAGAGAAAGTGTCAGCTGTCAACACGGTTCAAAAGTCCAAAACACACCGAACGCACCACGGTGCAGCACGTCAACACACGGCAGACGAGATGTTAAAAATATTACGTATCCAGGATCGGATGTTTTTCTACCTCACAGCATCACGTGATGCTGACAATAAATCTGACTGACTTTGGTAACCCTCTGACTTCTTCTTTTTAAATTTCACTAAAGACATTTCCATCAGCCTCAGCAGGACTTTGTGTTAATGTTTCCAGTGAAAAGTTAAAATGTCTTAGCTTCCTTTTTTTTTATCAGTGAATAAAAACTGAACGTTAACATAAAGGCGAACAGATTTACAGCTGGAATCACACACTGTTGATCCTGATCAGTGAAAAGTTTCCTCCACCAGTCAATAACATCTCAGATTAATAATGATCATTAATAATAATCTTCAGATTATGATGGATCTGTTGGTTCTGTTCAGCTTTGTCAGAACTGTGAACTCACAGCAGCTGAAGGTTTTGAAGCTGTTCACACACTGAACTGGGCAGAGATTTGATCCGAGCTCCTGTGATGGTCCTACACACACACACACACACACACACACACACACACACACACACACACACACACACTCACACACACACACACGCACACACACACACACACACACACAAAAGAAACATGTTGCATCTGTTACTCTGCATCTGAGGTCATCGTTTGCTCATGGGCACTTGGGCAGTGCAGGCGCCTAAACCTTGATTCTGCTGCATTATGAGCCCAAACAGGTCGGGTTCAATGCAGTGGTGTGTTCAAGTGCATCTAAGGTGTAATACAGTACTAGGGTGTGTTCAGGAACATTGAATGTTTTACGGGGTGTTTGGGTGCATCAACGTTGTACTAATTACAATGTGATGAATACAGAAGATGTATGATGATATTTTTGGTGAATTATGGTGTGTTCAGGTACATCAAGGGTGTAACAGATAGTACTATGGTGTGTTTAAGAACATTTAAAATTTCAAAACTATTATGGTACATTCAGGAACATTTCCAAGATGTTATGGTGTGTTCAGGTGAATCACAACTGTATTAGGTTGTAATATGGTGTGTTCAGGTGCCTTGGAGGTGTAGCCGACAGTATAATGGTGTACATTAGCCAGATTTCAGTGGACATCAAACTTCCATTCGATGCCCTGTTGAGACAGGATGTTGAGGCGTGCAGTAACACTGTGAGGGATCATCTGAAGCCAGAGAGCTGAAGAATGTGTGACAGTTTGCTCGGTCGGAGTTTTTATTTCCACCTACTGGTTCAGCGTGAGGTGACTGTTAAACACACCCCGCTCTCACATACGAGTTTAAACGGAAAAATACGAGAAAATAAACACAGCGAAGGTGTTTATTATGACACGGAAAACTGGGTCACAACAAGGAGAGAAAGGGGGTTTTAATTTCAGGCCGAGCTGCAGAAAAATAAAGCTACAGTCTGTCAGAGAGAATAATAACTGCACGTATTAATAACAGCAGTTTGATTTGAGGTCCAGCTCTCAAAACACACACTGATGTCGACTACAACAGCAAACACACTCAGATTTGAAGCATTCCTCTGTGTGTGTGTGTGTGCGTGTGTGTGTGTGTGTGTGTGTGTGTGTGTCTCACAGGCTTTCCAGGCTCTTGGTTCCTGTCAGATCTGGAAACTCGGTGAGATCTGCTGCTCCGTTCAGAGAGCTGAGGAACAGACGCAGCGTTCGTGTTAGTTTCCAGCTGAGAGACGCAGAAACGTCGTCCCTCTTCATTCACTTTGTGTTTACACTCTTTGTCTACTCAGTGTCTGATTTACTGAGGCAGCAGCCGCTTCCTGAATCAGCACATTGACTGGTTTCGCGTCGTGATACTAAGATAGAAATACAGTACAACTTAATGAAGTACTAATAAATTCTTATTTACGTGCTTGTAAATCGACACAGTGCCATTCAAGCTCATCTCAGAGGACATGATTAAAGATGGATGACATAATTCTACATGACTTTTTGGGAAACAAGCCATCGTTTATATTTTTAGGCCACTTCCACTTCCGTGAGTTTCTTATTCAATGTTGCACATTTGATTTTCCAGAATAACCGGGACTATTTGAAAGTGAAGATTTGTTTGATGTTAACATTGTCATTAAAGGTTTATATTGCACCATCTCCCATTAAGGGACAAAAGCAAAAGTGATGCTCAGATGCTGCTCGTATCACCATGACAACATGCAGAGAGCAGCCACAACCATGTGTGACAGTTCAGTTTGCTTATGGGGGATGATTGACAGCAGGATGGACCAATCGCTCACATGGAGGTTGTTATATTTACAAATGTGCTTTTCCTGATTTGATCATTCAAAATGTCAGCTTTGAAAAGAGTCCCAGGCACACACAGGTGTTTTCACTCACCGCCTAATTAGACTCTTTACAGGACTGAGTGGGCGTGTACGGACAGCTTGATTGACACCTGTCTGTTCAACCTTTATCATTCTTTTTTGCCCATAAAGTTTGGTGACTTTATGTAATTCCACCCGACTTCAAACTGAACAGAGGTCTAATTAAGCGTAACTATAAAAGTGTGACATCTGCTGCTCTTATCACGCGTCGAGTGTGTGTTTCTCACAGTGTCCGAAGCTCCGGAAGGTTCTGAAAGGCAGATCGGCCTACAGACTGGATCGGGTTGTCGTAGAAAAATCTATAAAACAAATCCAGACACACAAATGTCATCGGTACAATGACACATGTGGCTACAGAGTTGTCGCTCTTGTCTGTTTGCATAATTCATTAATTCCTCAAATTCACTTTAAATTTACTGAAATACGATTTCTCAGATAATAAGTTTACTTCACACAAGACGCAAAAATGCAACAAGACAAGATACCAAAGAAACACGAGGCAGCATGAAAAGATTTTAAAAGAGTAAAAAAAAATTAAACATGATTAATTTTTTAACTTCATGGGTCGACAAAACCATCCCAACTCAAGGTTCCCTTACGAGCTTTTTCCACTGTATCACATGGTCTTCTTCAGTTTGTCATGGAGATGGATCTGTTGACATGTGAGCTCAGCAGCTGTGACGGTCTCATCGCTTTTCATCGCTTCACTTTCAACCCCACACGGACGAGAAGTTCAATACGCTTGAAAGTCCCCTTAAAAAGCTCGTAAGTGGCCTTTGAGTTGGGCCTGATTTGTCAAACAACACTGGAGATTTCTTAGATGAGTCAGCGCTACTCACATGGTGATGAGCGAGGGGTTCCCAGTGAAGGCGTGCTCTGGGATGGACTGGATGTTGTTACTATGGAAACCACTAAACAGGAAACAGAACGGAAATTAGATTTCCTCCTTCCGCCATTCCTGATCCGTCAGTGGTAAACTGGTGGAGGAAGTGCTCAGACCTTCTAATAAACGTCTCCTGTGACTGATCTCTGATTAGATTCATACTGAAGCATCGATGTTAGAGCAGCAGCCTGAACTACTTCACAGGGGTTTGTTGTCTGATGTGAAATATTTTTAATACTTTTACCTCTTTGGGAATGAAACCATGTGAGCTGTTGGCAAAATGTCTCTGTGGTGAAAATCAGAAGTGCTGCTTTTTAGTAACGAGACAAACACATTGTGAACTGTAATCCAGCCACAGGACAAGCTTCTCCTCGCCCGCCTTCGCCTGCGCTCATTAGCCTGGTGACTCTGCTGTGCCTTTATTCTGACTAACTGAAGTGTGTTGTCCTTGTGTGTCAGGATCACCTCCCTCATGAGTCTACCCGCCTCACCTGCATCGCCTCACAGTGATCAATCTACCTTTTTTGTGACAATAAATCCACTTATTAATCGAACAACCTGAGTCTGTGTCCTGCATTTGGAGTCCATCCATTTACTCAGCCCATAATAAACACAGTGCTTGAGTAAATGTACTCTCTTCTTGCTCCCCAGCTTCTATTTGACATTAATCGTTTATCGTTATCGTTAACCCCAGTTATTGTAACCAACCAACTTAACAGGAAGCGTCCTGTGCGTTCTTAATTCTTAAGCAAACATGGTGGAATAATAACGTGTATTTTAACACCATCATCAGCTTTATGTCTTTAGTTTCCAAGCATTGGAGGACGTCTTTTTAGTCAAACCGTTCACACTCACAGTTCTTTGAGGTGGCTGAGCGAGCGGACCGCCGTCGGAAACTCCTCCAGGCTGTTGTAGTTCAAATCCCTGAGACAAAGAGGGAGGGGTTACACACACAGACTGGGAATACCTGCTCTATACTGGAAATATCCACTGGGATTAGCACTGCTACAGTAGAAATGTTACATCTGATTTGGGAATGTCATCGCTTTAAATCAGGGGTCAACTCTGTACTGGGAATGGTGAGCTCTAGACTGGGAATATACTGGTGATGTCAGCTCTTAACCAGTGATACGCGTCAGCTTGTAATGGGAATACTGGAACTACACTGGAAACTCTGTCAGACCTAGACTGGGGACACCAATTCTGAACTCTAAACTGTGAATACCAACCACACTATATACTGGGAATGTCAGCTCTAGACTGGGAAAGTTTTAGCTCTGGACTAAGTAAACTCTGTACTGGGAAATGACACATCTAGACTGGGAATAGCAGACTGAGAATATTCCAGCTCTAGACTGCTGATACCGACTGTAACTCTGTACTGGGAACTGTCACATTTAGACCAGGTGATGTTTGCTCTTTACTGGGAATACCATCTCTACACTGGTAACAGGGCTATTAGGAATGCGAGCTGTGTACTGGGAATGATAGCTCTAATGCTGTGGGAAAGTCAACTTCAGAATGGAAAAGCGTTTCATGTAAATGTTTGTGTTTCAAACCTGATGTTTAGCTTAATCTTCTTTCCGTTTTCCGTCTTTCAGTTTATTAAAGAAACATTTAACTGTGCCCTGTTCTTTTTTTTCATCACCAGTAGAGACTAGAGCATTCTCCCAGTCTACACATGGCTTCAATTAGCTCCTCTCATCCATCCCTGGGACGCAGGTGGCTATTACACACACACACACACACACACACACACACACACACACACACACCGTGTGGAATGAAGCTGTGAAAATACCATTAAATTGAAATTGCTTCAGTCTGCTGCGGAGTGTGTGAGTACGTGTGTGTGGTGTCCAGAGGATGATTTGCAACAATGGTCGGGTTCTGCCAAACTATTGGTGGAATTTGGAACGCTGTGATTGGATGAGAGGTTTCTGATTCAGTCAGTTTAGGGGCTCATGGGAGATCCAGAGGTTTTTGGAAAATGTTAATTATCATAATGTCATGCTGTAAATGGAGCATGCTGATTAGGCTCAGCAGGTTGTGTTAGCGTGTGGTGGAACATCAGGCGTCCTGCAGCAACAGCGAACACATGATGCTGGAAACATCACTGGTTGAATCATCAGAGCTGTGAGCATGTTTGGATGAGCTCGAGTATTCTTGTTATGATCTGGTTTTTGGAGTATCCTGGTTGTCGTGCATGTAAACATCACTGAAACCCTTATCTGGGTTTTGAGAAACAACCTGAGTGTCCTGAAGCAGGAAACTGTAAAAACCTGATCCAGGTTTATGATCATTCTCTGAGCGAGCAGCAACTCACGTTAGGTCGTAGTTAGCTGGTCAAACAAAAGCCATTGTAGTTCCCAATGCGTTGAATTATTCCTTTCATGCTGTTCAGGAATGTATTTGTCTTGATTGACAAGTGTCTCCAGTCCAGTTCTGGCGGTTTTTGGGGGGTCTCACGGAAGCCACAGGCAGCCACAGTGTTTTTGTGGTGCTTCAGAGGTTTCTAAAGGGATGTTTTGAAAGCTGGATTTTGGGTTTTCTGCTCACCGCCGTTTTCGTCACTTACTGGAACCAGAAAATCCTAATTTGGGCAACGGGGGCTTAGGTGACGCTGCGGTGGGCTAGAGAAGGGAAACCGCCACAGCTGAATTAGACGCTGACGTTCTGCTAAAACCTGGGTGTGTTCTCCTTTAAGACTGAGCTGAGCTGGCTGGATTAATTTAGTTTTTCTGTTTTCTTCTTCTTTCTCTGTTTGTGTTTGTAGTTTCAGATGAACATGAGTCCCTGGTGCGGTTTATTATTGCTGATCGTACAGGTACACAACCTCCCAACACACACACACACACACAGGCTGCCTGTGTGTGTGTGTGTGTGTGCATGAATAGTAATTATGATTAGCATACAGCCAGGGCCACACACAGAGCCACACACACACATATACAGAAGTATTTCCAAATGAAGGCAGTGTGTGTTTGTGTGTTTAAACCTGCTTCTCTGGTTGACTGAGAAAACAGAAACATTTCTATACACACACACACACACACAAATTCCTCAGATTACACACATACACACACACATACACCAACATACACACACACAGGTTAATCTGTCCTGAACTCCAACTAAAATCCAGAAGTAGTCGCTAAAATCACCAGATAATTTCCCAACACTCTCTTTTTCCTGAGCTAACTAACACCTACACTATTAATGCAAAGGAAACACTTCGTTATGGCAGCTTTTCAAAGTAATATCCTCCTGGATGCTGTATAACAGCTTCACTACAGATAAATAAATTGACTTAGAACAAGTTAAAATGTGTTATTTTATTAATGCATGCAGAGAAAAACTTGGAATTAATATTATTAACTGGCTCTGTTATACTGTTCATTTCTTTGTGCTTCTCTTTTTATTATCATATACATTTAATCTATGCAATAAGTTAGTAATTCATGCATCTGAAGAATATCCTATCGTTTTTTTTCTCATGATATCTAACTACAAACAAAAAACAGCTGACTGCAGGATGGATTGCTGATCCTGGACCAATGAGATGCTCTGATTTGACTGCGAGGAAGAAAAAAACAAAGATTTCACTAAATTTCTTTGAATAAATCCTGTTGAGTGTTCTTTACAAATGTATAAATTAAACCTCTCTCTCATCTCCTAACCCTTCACCCTGACCCCAACTCAACCCTGACTTCTCCAAATCCTCCCCAAAACACACACACACGCACACGCACACACACACACACACATAGACAGAAACTCACAGCGTCTCCAAACTGTGGAGTCCGTGGAAGCAGTTCGTTCCCATGGAAACGATCCTATTGTTGTTGAGATGCCTATGGAGAGAGAGAGACTGATGGACTAATGAAGCAGACAAAGAGTGTGTGTGTGTGTGTGCGCGTGTGCGTGCGTGCATGTGTGTGTGTCCTTTTAAAAGGGGCCCCGGGGCCTCTCAAGAAGTTTTTTTTCTTTTGGTAATTTCATGCAAATTAGCTTCAAGCCGATTGGACAAAAGAAATGACAGCAGACTTCAATGCTGCCGCGCTGAATGCCATCACACACACACACACACACACACACACACACCAACAGAGAGTTTTGCATGTTATTAAGGAGCTATTACAGACAGTCAGGGACAGTCGCTGCCACGTTAAACTTAATGCAGAATGCAGCAACGGCGCCTAGCAACAGTCTGCACACACACAAACACACACACACACACACACACACACAGGCACAAACAAAAATATTACCAAAAAACTCTTTGTGAAAATCTGAAAAGGAAAACTTTGAATTCACACAAGTTCAGTTGGAACAAATTAGATGTCATTCAGTTAGCTTACCATCGGCCCAACCAACCTATTAACTAGTGCTAACTAGCTCGGCACTAGCTGATTAACCTACTGGCTAATGTTAAGATATTGGCTAATTTATTGACTAACCCTAAGGCTAATTTAATTATAAACCAAACTGCTAAACAACTGGCTAACATACAGTGCTTGCTAATTGACTGGCTAACGTAATGGATAATGCTAACTTACTGGTTAATCAAATGGCTAACTACCTTACCAACTCATTGCTGACTGGCTCACTGACTAGCCTAGTAGCTAACTCACTTGTAAGCCAAATAGCTAACCAACTGGCTAGTTTAGTGCTAACTAACTGATTAACCTACTGGATAATTTGTAAACTCAACAACCAACTTCCTAGCTTACTTTCTTCTAACTGACTGCCGAACATGTTAGCTAACTTACTTGCTAACTAACTGACTGACCTACATGGCTAGCGTTAACCTACTAGCTCATTCACAAGCTAACCAGCTGCCTAAGCTATGAACTGCTTTCTGTTCTTCTCCTTTAGTTATTTTTCTCCTTTTTTCTTTCCCTTTGTCCTTCTCCTCCACCACCTCCTCATCTCGTCCGTCTTCTTCTCCTTCTTTCTTTAACTTTCGTTCACCTCCTCAGGTCAAACAGACCAGAGCAGAACCTCCGTGAGTCCAAACCCTCGCAGTGATTTGTAGATCTGTTTTTACAAACAAGGATCCATCAGTCCGGCGACGGAGGAGCTTAATGTGTTTTAATGTGATTTAATGGCGATAAATCAGACGGAGGTGTTGAGTTATTATTAACTCACATCACACTTAAGAAGGTTTTACATTTAATGTGAAGTCATTGAGATAATATATTGACTTTATGAGCCATTCTTGTTGGACGAAGTTTAAACTGTCCTGCTGGAGAATAGGAGGCTACTCGCGGACTCTCAGGCAGCCATGTTGGAGTCTTCTGATCTACCAACTCACCCGGGTCTCACCCTCAAAGCAAACCTCGGAGAACGTTGTTTGAGCATTTCTGAAATGAGTCACGAGCTAAATGAAGTCCAGCAGCTTTGTTGCAGATTTCTGTGCTGGTTTTCAGGCCTGTTTTAACCTCCGTCAGTGTGTCCGTGTTGTACGTACAGCACCACCAGGCGGCCCAGCTTGCTGAAGGCGTGATCCGGGACGTGGCTGATGTGGTTGAGGGCGAGCGTCATGGCCTGCAGGGCGGGCAGCTCGTTCAGGGCCTCCACCGGCACCTCCGTCAAAGAGTTGTCGTCCAACCACAAGTGACGGAGCGAGCGTAGGCCGGAGAAACAGCCGATGGGAACGCCGGAGATGTGATTGGCGTCCAGGCGTCTGCAGACAGGAACAGTGAACAGAGAGCGTAACTTTACATTCGGACAGCTCGTTATGTCTCCATGGAAGTAAATGTAAAGATAACTTAAACAGTAACTAAAATCGTCCAGAAATACTTTAAAAATTTGTTTGATGACAGATTTAATGGAAATACTGATGTGAGCGCCACCCAGAGAGCAAAATACAGATCATAGCTGCACATGATTTTGAAGAAGAAGAAGAAGAAAAAGAAGAAAAGGAAGGAATAAAAGCTTTTTATCAATGCTAGTGAACTGTTTTATTTCCAACATATCTGTTATTTTTATTATTAATATTATGTCATGACCCGTGCCATGCACGGCAGTTTAGTTTAGTTTTCTCTTGTTGATCCTTGCCATTGTCTCAGTCATGCCATGTTTTATGTTAGAGTTCGGTATTGTCTTAGTCTGTACCCTTGCCCTGTCTTGTTGGTATTTTGTTAAGTTCCCCATTGTGTCTCATCTTTGCCTGGGTTTTGCTACTTCCTGTTTTATTTTGAAGGTTCATGTCATGTGTCTTTGTGTTGCTTCACTTCCTGTGTTTTCCCTCCTGTGTGATTGTCTGATTGTTTTCACCTGTGCGTCATTAGTGTTCCTCCCTAGTGTATTTAAGTCCGTGTCTTCCCCTTTGTCCTTGTCGGGTCGTTGTCTATGTTTCCTAGCCATGTCCATGTAACCTCGTTGCCCATGATTCTTTGTCACAGTTCTAGCCAGTAAGTGAGTGTTTGTCATTGTGATTCCTTTGTCCTGTCCGAGTTGTGTTTCTTGTTGCGTTACCTTTGTTCATGTCCGTGTTTCTGTTCATGTCTGATTTGTTCCTTGGTTCGTCTTTGTCTTTAGTTTGCCACAGTCCTAGTTAGTTTGTCATCTTGTTCTTTTCTTCGTTCGTGTTCATGTCTTCTTTTATGTAGTGTACCCATGCTGTGTTGTCTGCCCTTCCCTAGCTGTTTAGTTTCCCAGGCCATAGTTCCGTTGTGCGTGTTATTCGTTTGAAACATTAATAACTTAGTTTTCTGTTTTCCTTTATTAGTTCATAGCCTTGCCGAATTGTTCTCATGTAAGAGTGATTTTCTGTTTGATTACTTTTGTTATTTAGATTCTTGTTTCTCTGTTTTCTAGGAATGTATTTTGAGTTGTGAGATTTTCTTATCTAGTTCTCTCAGCCAGTTCCGTTTTCTATAGCCTTTGTCTTTTCCTCCTTCGGGAGCGTTTTCTGTTATCTTATTCTTTGATAGTTATTCATAGTCTGGTCCCTAGCTCTCATGTGTCTTGTGTTAATGTGTTGTCTTTCCCTGTGTTGCGTCGTTGTGGTGTGAATTCTGTTACCCTTGTGTGTCGTTAGTCATTAGTTCCCTGAGTTTTAGTTGTCTTGTGTTTTCCCTGTGTTTAATAAATTAATCGAACCTAGCGCCCCCTTGTGTGTCTGCATTTGGGTTCAGTTCCCCTTAAGTCCCAGCCTTCCTGACATAATATTGTTTTTATCTTCTAACATTGTTCGGTTTTCGTAGAAATGTTTTTACTCAAACTGTGACTCAATTCAACACTTTGTAGCTTTGTTTTGAATTTTTTTTAAATAAACTTTATCATATAGTATCAGGACTTTAGCCAGAAAAACAAGCGAGGGGAAACCAAACTACTAACAGAAAACATCGACTTTTTCAATATGTACAAGAGACTTTGTAGTTGCAGACTCTGAATATAAAACGTGAGGCCTCACCTCACTCTCAGGCCGTTTAAGAGGAACATTAGAGATCAAGTGTTTGAACAGCACTGAGGAATGATCGGCAGGCCTCTCAAGCACCACTCAGCCAGCCAACGAGCTCTTAGGCAAAACGAAGGCATTTTAGTGAGCACGGACTTATTGCTGAGAGTGTGTGTGTCAGTCAGCAGCCACATCGAGGAACAAGAACTAAACATCGATCATCGATTGATCGAGACCACAAAATAATGACTTTATGATCACAAGAAAACTGATTCTGTGATCCCGACGACATTCACACGATTTGTTGAAATTAATTTCTTGTGAGCTAAAAATATTATGTTGACGCTGAGATCAGAAAAATATGAAGACAACAAAGCAGGAGAGGTAGCAACCAGTGGTGGGAGGCAACTACGTACATTTACTCATATGCATGTACGAGTGTACAGTTTTGAGGTCTTTACACTATAACTGCACCACAGTTCAGGAAGAAACAATGTACTTTTTACTTGAGAATATTGATTTTACTCTACAAGTCACTACTTTTTACATTTAAACATATTGTATGATTCACCTTGTTAAAGATCAAACTAATGGTTTCCAACCTTTTTGTCTTGTTACAAAAAAGCAGGTTTTTCTTCTGTCAAATACTCACATGATTTCATTTTTTCCTGTGAACCCCTTGGGGGGCTCGACCTCTATTGGGAACCATGATAGTAGCATCATTGATGATAGTAGCATCACTGGGAATCACGACACTATCACCTGTTACCACTCAACCTGTTCACCTGTGGAATGATCCAAACAGGTGTTTTTGGAGCGTTCCACATCTTTCAGTCTTTAGTTGCTCCTGTCACAACATGTTTGAAACATATTGCTGCATCAGATTCAGAATCAGCAGATATTTACAGAAATCAGACAAATGTAATGGAGTAAAAAGTAGAATATTTGCCTCTAAGATGTAGTGGTGTTGTGTCTTGTGTCTGTTCAGCTGTTTGTTTCACTAGCGTCTAGTCTGGTCTCGCGCTTCCTGTTTTATTGTGAAACCCTAACTCTCCTCTTGTTTCAGACCCTGACTTCCTGGTGTGTTTTCCCGCCTGTCTGTCTGCCCCGCCCTGATTGTCTCCACCTGTTCCTTCATCTCCCCTTGTCATGTGCCTTATGTCTCACGTCAGTCCAGCGTTTAACCATTGCCTTTGTCTTATCATTGAGAGAGTTTTTGTTTTGCCTTGCCTTTTTTGAGAACTTAAACCTTAGCGTCATTATTTGTATTTTTGAGCTGTGCGCCTTTTGTTCTTCCTTTTGTAAAGAGTATCTTCTGTTATTAAACCGGCCTGAAGCCTCTTACTCCCATCCTATCTGTGTTGTGCAGTTTGACTCCTGACTCTCGTGCCTGGGAAATCGTGTCAAGTGGAGGTATAAAGTTACGTAAGATGGAAATACTCAAGGAAAGTAGAAGTGCTTTGAGTTTGAACCTAATTCAGTACTTTGAGTAAATGTACTTAGTTACATTCCATCGCTGCCCCGTGCACAGTTTTTATGTTTTTACAAACACGAGCATGTCGGCCCCTCGTGTTCATCCAGTTCACTTGTTCTATTTGGTTCATCTTTGTGTTCAGGTCTTTACTTCAGGTCGTACAACATAAACATGTCTGTCTGCCTGTCTGCCTGTCTGTCTGTCTGTTTGTCTGACTCTCTGTCTGCCTGCCCGCCTGTCTATCTGTCTGTCTGTCTGCCTGCCTGTCTGTCTGTCTGTCTGCCTGCCCGCCTGTCTGTCTGCCTGTCTGCCTGTCTGCCTGTCTGCCTGTCTGCCTGTCTGTCTGTCTGTCTGTCTGTCTGTCCGCCTGTATGTCTGTCTGTCTGTCTGTCTGTCTGTCTGCCTGCCTGCCTGTCTGTCTGTCTGCCTGTCTGCCTGTCTGTCTGTCTGTCTGTCTGTCTGCCTGCCCGCCCGCCTGTCTGTCTGTCTGTCTGTCTGTCTTGACAATATGTCCTCTGTTCACATACAGAAAGTGAAGGATGGGACTTCACATAATGGTCCATCAGATGAGAGAGAGAGAGAGAGAGAGACCTTAGGCAAAAAGAAAGACTCAGACGTCTCCATTCTTATACCCTTATCTACACAACACACACACACATTCACACACACACACACTCACAAACACAGGTACAGTTTCAGTATAATTACTGTGTGTTATCAGACTGAGGGAACACAGTGTCTGGACTGCATACATTAATATACAGGTGTGTGTGTGTGTGTGTATTTGTGTTTATGTGAGTGTGCACATGCATGCATGTGTGTGTGACTAAAGATTCCTTTCCACCAAAAGGTAAAATGAGACAAAAGGATGAGTGTGTCCATATGTGTGCGAGTGACTGTGTGTGTGTGTGTGTGTGTGTGTGTGTTTGTGTGTGTGTGTGCGCGTGAGTGAGTGTGTGTGGCTGTGTGTGTGTATATCTGAGTGTGTGTGTGTGTGTGTGTGTGAGTGAGTGTGTGTGACTGTGTGTGTGTGGCTGTGTGTGTGTGCATGTGTGTGTGTGTGTGTGTACGGGTGTGTGTGGTTGTGGCTGTGTGTGACTGTGTTTGTGTCAGTGTGTGTGGCTCTGTGTGTGTGTGTCTGGCTGTGTGTGTGTGTGTTAGTGTGTGTGTGAGTGTGCGTGTGTGTCTGTGTGTGAGTGTGTGTGTGTGTGTGTGTGTGTGTCAGTGCGTGTGTGCGTGTGTGTGTGTGTGTGTGTGTGTGTGCGTGTGTGTGTGTTAGTGTGTGTGTGAGTGTGCGTGTCTGTGTATGTGTGTCTGTGTGTGAGTGCTTGTGTGTGTGTGTGTGAGCGTCTCACAGGGACTGCAGGTTGTGCAGGTTGTTGAAGGCCTCAGCAGGGACAGACTTCAGCTGGTTGTTCTGAAGCATCCTGAAAACACACAACAAGTGTACTAATGAAGGAACATCAGGAAGAAACACAGCGATGACTGAAGAACAGGAGGAGAACCTGCTCCAGAATATAGTTTAAAGTTAAATAATGAGTCTCTGCAGGACGGGGGTGCTGGTTGCACTGGACCTAATGGGAACAGTGTGGTCGATGGGGGCCCAGCAGTCATCTTACTGTCAATAAAACAACGTGATGAACTGAGGGATGCAGGAAACAACAGAAATAACCGGTGGACATGAATGAGAATAATAATTTGGTTGATATGAGTAAACATGTGAAACATAAACAGTGAACAGACGTGTTGTTCCAAACTGTAGAAACTCTTCATCAAACCGCCACTCATGAAATCTTCAAAGTGTCTCTGTGAATGATTAGCACCAGTAAACACACACATTGTTACAGTGCGTGTGTG